>NC_064816.1:46638147-46800335 GCF_023721935.1 Panthera uncia
AAGACCCATGAAAAACAGTCTATATCAGATACCACGTGGCCAAATTTTATAAATGCATCCAAATTTCCTTCCAATTTCCTCTCTATTTTATCTCCCATCACTGCAAACAGTCCTTTTTTTCCCTTTCTCTGCAGCCTTTTCAGTCAGTCAACCTGGTTTCCACTTTCATTACCCTCTCATCTCTCTCTATACACACACACACACACACACACACACACACACTCCTGTTCTTATCTCAAACAAATAATCTCTCTTGGCTTCATCAGTAAGGATTCTGGTTCTCCTTTTATTCAGAAATATAAAAGGTATGTCCTTTTAGGAAGCAGCAGAGACTATCTGTGGTAAAGAATTTTTTCCCTGTCACTCATATAGGAATTGGTCCTCTGTTCTGTGTTCAATTTTGTCCCACGGTTGAATCAACATAGTCATTAATTTAGTCAACAAATACTTATTGAGTGACTGACTACAAGTTCCAGACATTTTCCAAAAGATGAGCTCAATATTTAATAATGACTCTCACATCCATGTTTTGTTTGATTAAAAACCTTCCTGTCATTTTCAGTAAATATTTACTATATAGTAATGGTCAGAGACCATTACTGTAGGTGCTTTGGAAAGAGGAGGAAATGTTTCTGATGCTGAAAAATGGCAGCCAGCTTTCTTGGACATGTGAAATTGTTAGGAGGAACTTTAGCATAATGAAAACAAAGGCTTGGAAATGCACATCAAAACCACAGTGAGGTATCAGTCACTTCACACCTCTCAGAATTCAGAATGGCTCTCTTCAAAAAGACAAGAAATAACAAATGTTGGTGAAGATGTAGAGAAAAGGGAGCCCTCTTACACTGTTAGTGGGGTGCAGCCACTGTGGAAAAAGTATGGAGGTTCCTCAAAAAATTAAACTAGAAATATCGTATGATTCACTAATTCCATTACTGAGTATTTACCCAAAGAAAACAAAAATGCTGGTCCAAAAAGATGTATGCATTTGTTTGTTTACTGCAGCATTACTTAAATTAGCCAAGAAATAGAAGCAAACTGAGTGTCCACTGATAGATGAATGGGTAATGAAGATGTGGTATGTATGTATGTGTATCTATATATCTATATCTGTATCTATATCTATATCATCTGCAATGGAATATTACTCAGCCATAGAAAAGAATGAGATCTTGCCATTTGTGATAACATGGGTGGACCTACAGGGTATTATGCTAAGAGAAATAAGTCACAGAAGGACAGATACTATATGATTTCACTTATATATGGAATCTAAAAAACAAAGCAAATGAACAAACAAAGCAGGAACAGACCCATAAATACAGAGAACAAACTGATGGTTATCAGAGGGAAGGAGATGGGGGGGTGGACAAAATGGGTGAAGGGGACTGGGAGGTATGGGCTTCCAGTCATTTAATGAATAAGCCACAGAGATAAAAGGCATTGCATAGGGAATATAGTCAATGGTATTATAACAGGGTTGTATGGTGACAGTGGTAGCTACACATGTGGTGAGCACAGCATAACATATGGAGATGTTGAATCACTATGTTATACTCCTGAGACTAATGTAACATTGTGTGTCAGCTATATTTCAATTAAAAAAAAAGGCCTAAAAGGTCACTTTCACCACTGGATACTAATTTCTTGCTGGAGAGTAAAGTTTTATAGATCCAAGGGTGAGTATCAAAGAGTAAGTAAACTAAGCCTCAGGCTAAATATGAATAACAGGTGGTCATCTAACCACCCTGAACATGCCCGATCTTATCTGATCTCAGAAGCTAAGCAGGGTCGGGCCTGATTAGTACTTGGATGGGAGGAATAATAGGAGGTCAGAGTTGGAATGGACCTAGGAGTACATACTCTTCAGTTTTAAACAGGAAATATGGGAGTCTTAACCTTTTTGGACAGCCAGCATCTCACCTTCCTTCTTAGACTTAGCACTAGGAAGGACTTTTTTTTTTTTTTTTTCCAGGCTCACAGAGACCATTTATCGTAGACCTGCTGCTGACCAAGGAGCAAGGGGAGGACTGGGTGTGCACGCTAATAAATAGAGGAGGGGAGGCTTCGCTGGTGCTGTAGCCATTCAGTCCTCATTCTTCTCAGGCGTGAAGGCATCTTTCTTCTGGGCGAAGGTTTCAGCCACAAGCAGGGGGAAGACCAGGGAGTCATGGGCATAGACTTTGACAGGCTGTGTGTCCACCCAGATCTTGCCCCAGGAAACCGCTTCGTCTGGCCTGGCACCAGAATCGGAGCCATCAAATTCCTGGGATGAGTTAATGTAGACATCATAGTCGGCCCATTCCACATGAGGTTGGCGTTGGTGATGTGGTGCTTGACCACACTCACGCCCAGGATGATCATGATGGTGCGCTTGGCAAAGATGGCCTGTGTGTTGATGAGCCTCAGGTCCTCAATGATGTCCAGAACCAGGCCTGGCTTCTTGTAGGAATGGAAGTAGATCATGTCACCCGGAGAGCCATCTGTAAGCACTGGGCTCAACACGGGGATGTGGTTCTTCTGGGCCCAGTAATACACGGATTCTGGGTTGTTGATTTCCTTGCCCAGCTGGGCGATCATCTTGGAAGGTGTCCACTTCACACCCTCTGTGTTCTGCTCCAGCACCATCTGACCCAGAATGGGCATCAACCAGTCCTCAAACTAGACTTCCACAGACTAGGCTGCAAAGCAGAGTCTCCCCTCTACTACTGCAGTGAAAATGTCCAAACACAAGCTTTCCTGGCTTACTTTTACGCAGGGGGTGGTAGACCGATTTTTAGGTGTCATTTATAGTGTTACAGTCACTGTCCTAGATTGCCAACATTCTAGAAGTCCTGGAAGACTCCTAAAATTTTCCTAATAAATCATGTTTCATCTAAATTAACCAGAAAGGTTTCTGTGGTATGGCCTTCAGAATTCCACGTATAGTGAAAGAAGATAGAATTTGATGTGCAAAAGTGATTTTTCTTTCTGAATCTCAGCTTTTTAAACTATGGAAGTTGGGATAATAATAATGAGCTCGCAAGTTAATAGTGAGAATTAAGTAGTGTGATAATTGTCAAGTTTGAAGTGCTATTATCTCGTAACCAAAATAGGGTTGTATAGTTGTATGATCTGGTAACAGAAATAGATTTCCATACAGTTCCTACAACCTAAGGAATTCTTTAAAAAATTAAAAATAGGAGACTTCACAAATTTTCAGAGAAAATAAAAATTAAACACTGACTTTATCTTGTAAGCAATGGGTTACAAATCTCTTTCTTTCTGACAAATTCTGCTTTTGGGAAATGATCTTCCTTGGAAGATTATCTCTCACCCTTGAGGTAATTTTCTCTACTCCTAAACAGTCCTTTCTTAGTGAATAGAATCCTATGGTAGAAATCAGCATTAAGGAGCATTTATTGAACATAAGCTCTGTTACCAGAAGTTTTACATGTTATTTCAATCAGTCCCTAAATCTGGCATAAACTTGCTGAAAATGCCCACTTCTGAGACCCGAAGAGTAAAAATGTACTTTATTTTATTTTATTATTATTTTTGTGTACTGGCTGAAGTTTTAAAATCAGGCACACAAAGCTATTGGAAGCCATATGTTTTAATTTCAAGCCCAGGACACTTTCTACTTTTGCTTACAATAAGAAAATACTCATTTTCCTGCCACCTCTTTCTCTGTGTGAGAGGTGAAGATATCAAGCCTATCAAATTCTTGAGAAATTCCTGGAAAAAAAAAAAAAGAAGTAGGTATTATTTCACTGATCTTTGAAATGTATTGTACACATTTATCAGTTTGTTGTTGTTCCTATTTGGTAGTGCAGTAAACTCAGCAGAAGCCAAAGGGGAAAGGAGAAATTCATTTCAATTTTGGGTGATGCTTAAGTAGAAATGTCTTTGATACATGGAGTTTTCCTCTTTTACTATAACTTTTTTGCATTTTATTGACATTTTATTAGGCCCATATAAACACCATTTTATTCCTAACCAGCTAAGCAGATTAGCTTAAGTTTCAACTCATCCAATATCTAGTTGTGTAGGCCTAGGAAAATCATTTAAACTTTCTGTGCATTGGTGTCCTCATCTGTAAAATGAGGATAATGTCTGCACAGACTTCATAGAGCTGTTGTAAGAATTAAATACTAGAAACATTTCTGTGTAGTGCAAAATGTCCATCAAGCATGTAGTGCCCAGATTATATTCATTTATATTTCTAAAAATAATATATTAACTGCTTTCAACAGTTATTTTCAACAGAATGTAGTATTAAATATTATAAATATATTAAATATGTAATTTATATATATGTTCAATATATTTACATATTTGGTCAAATTAATCAATATTAATCAATATATTTACATATTTGGTCAAATTAATGTTTCCTTTATAATTATATTCATAATTACTGACTGCAGAATAGTAAAACTAAATGGTGGTGGGGTCTTTTTTTGTTTTTGTTTTTGTTTTTTGGTATAATTGCCTGTTAATGACACTGCAGTTTTTATGCACTGAAATAAAGAACAATCTATACATTATTATAATTAATAATAGCTTGTGCCGATTGAATGATCAATCCCATTTGCACATTATTCTACCCCCATTACTGCCTAAGCTTGGCACAGGACTGGAGGATTATGGGTTCATTTATCAGAATGAGATCCAACCCAGCAACTAATTCCAATGATCTCTTGAACTAAAAAGGATTTTCCCTTCTATTTTTCTGGTGATTAAACCAGATTAGGTAAATATTCCTCTAAATCTATTGTTTAGGAACTGGACTCTTGATTCACAAAAATGCACTGGGAAGCAGAGAAAATAGGAGTTGATTTCCTTGCTACCTGAATATCATCAACTGTGCCTCTAATTCCATACCTTTTTTCTCATTAATTTTATATGAATATATACTGAAATGATATTTTAGTTATATTGAGTTATGAAAATTCATTTTATCTGTTTTTATTTTTTTTATTTTTTATGGAAGCATAGTTAACGATGTTTCAGGTATACACCATCAGGATTTGACAATTCTATACATAGTGAAATGCTTGCCACATTAAGTGTAGTCAAGTCTGTCATCATACAATGTTATTATAATAATTTTGACTATATACCTTGTACTGTACTTTTCATCTCCATGATTTTTCATTTTACAACTGGAAGTTTGTACCTCTTAATCCTCTCCAACTACTTAACCCATTTCCCACTGCCCCCCTCTGGCAACCACCAGTTTGTCTCTTTATTTATGGATCTATTTCCAGGTTTTATTTGTTTTTTAGATTCCGTGTATAAGTGACATCATATAGTATTTGTCTTTTTCTGACTGACTCATTTCACTTAGCATAATACCTTTTGCTGATGTTGATGGTGAGGGGTCCCATGGCTACAAGGAAATTCAGGGTAAGGAAATCTCTTATCATGTCTCAGAATGCATCTGAGATGCTAACTGTGGTTGCAAAGCTAAATGGCATTAGGATATGAAAGTTAATAGCATCACACTCATTGCTTACTTTATGCTTAAATTTTTGTTTTTATTTCTCTGAATTCTCTTTCTCCTCCCCTCCCACCCTATTCTTTTTTTCTTTTCATTTCCTTTTTATATTCCATTTCCTCGTTTCCATTCTCTGTGGTTTCTTTCAGTAAGAATTGGGAGACAAATTCTTAAATGCATTTTCAATACAAGCATGTGTTCCCTTGGCTGAAAAGATACAATGACTTTATTTTACTGTAAGGTATAAATGACTACCAGCAAATCCTTTTCAGAGAGAAGAATTTTTAGGGTATTTAGCTGGTAAAGGGGCACTACAACCCGCTTAGAACTAAGACAACTTCAGAAGAAACACAAACATATGCTTCTAGGCACCTTTCTTGCCAGAAGAGAAACTTTTTGAAGTTTATCACTAAGTAACTGAGGTCTCTGTCTCAAATACACTCGCATTTATATTCTTTGACCCAAATTGTCATTTTCTTTTGATCACTCCGGGCAGAAGTTCAATGATATTGTCTATGTTACTTCATCTTATAAAATAATTAGAATGGTTGTGCATTTCTGGTGAATAGTGAGTTTTCCAGTTTCTGATTGAGAACCACCCACAGAGACTTGGCTACTCCTTTTAACAAATGAAAGGGAATTTCTTAAATTTTTAGCTCATCCCCTGGTACCTGGCAGAATGAAGAATCAAAGATCAGTTTTGCTTGGTTCAACCACCAACTGTCACTCTATTCTCAGTGTCATGTAGCCATGATACCTGGATCTCTGCCCATCCTGATTCTAGCCAAGAAGATAATTGCTTATACTCAAGCCTAGCATGCAGTATGCATTGACTTCCTGTTGGGACCCATACTCAAAGAGAGTGTTGCCAGTTTCAACCTTTGGATCTAATGTTGTCAGTTTTATTTTATTTTGTTTTGTTATACATCTTGACACAAATAATTCCTCCTTACAGTTTTTGGAATAACAAGAATCCATGACATAATTTATTTGGAACCTTCCTCAGACATACCTGTAGACTGTGGGACAAAAAAAAAAAAATGTATGCAAAGGATAGTCATGCTTGCTGGGGATCAGCATGCTATTTGCTCTGTTTTTATTTAATTTATTACTAATTGTAATTTCAAGAATATTTTTTTCACTGTATATCTGAAATAAAATCAGCTTGGCTGAAGTCACTCTATCGAAGAGTTTGAAAAAGTTTATAGTATGTTGCAGAATAAATTAAGCAATTTACTTGAAGGAGAGAATGTCTCCAAAAACTAAATGTCTCCATTATTAGAAGTTTGAGTTACCTCACTCACCCTTTTACTATGCTGTAATCTGACCTAACAACAACAACAAAAAGTTAGTGAAATATTATTAACTGTAAATATAATTAATGAATACAAAGGTCTTTCAAAGCACATTATATTTTATAATTATTTATAGTGGTAATAGAATAAAAATAATAAAAACCTTGGATGGTTAAACTTTTATTAATTGCAAGATTTTATAGTTCTTGAAGTTATTGGGTGTTGTTTTATTTTTCTCAGAAACAGCTTGAAACTTCTCATTTATTTTATAAAATGCCAAATTTTGCAGAAGTCTATGGAATTGTCATGATTTGCCCCATACCAGAATTAAATGTATTTCTCAGAAATGAATTCCACTTAAAACTTTCTGATTAACACAATTACTTCTGAGTGTTCTTAGAAATAATTTAATTTAATAATTCCTGCTTCAGAAAAGTGAGATGTGGAAACATTTAAAAAGTAAAAATCATTAATAAAGTGTAAAATAGATTTGATAGTTTACCCTAAATGGTGTGGGAGATTGGGCCATGGACTCAGAGTTTGTAACAGAGGAGGAGAAGAATTATGGAAACAGTCATTCTAACTACAGGGGTATAACAGTTGTTAAAACCCATGGCCTGTGGCTATTATGGACCACACTTAGGAGAATGGTAAGTAGATCTTGGAGGTAGACCGTGTGTGTGTGTCCCAAAGTAAATCTGTTGAATGCTATGTGCCCAAACTCTTGCACCTGAGAACATCCTTATTCCTATTTGGATAAAACTATCATTGACTGGAAAAAATAGATACTCTACAGTGCTTGTACTATTAGCATCTTTGCATTACTAGAAGATGATGGTAAGGATGGCACCAAAGCCAGACAGTGTTTTATGATGGTAAGGAGTCTTTTTTTGTGTGTTTGTTTGTTTTATTTTATTTTATTTTTTTTTATTGTTAAAACAATGTTTTATTTATTTATTTATTTATTTTTTCAATATATGCAATTTATTGTCAAATTGGTTTCCATACAACACCCAGTGCTCATCCCAAAAGGTGCCCTCCTCAATACCCATCACCTACCCTCCTCTCCCTCCCACCCCCCATCAACCCTCAGTTTGTTCTCTTGTAGCAACGTGGATGGAACTGGAGAGTGTGATGCTAAGTGAAATAAGCCATACAGAGAAAGACAGATACCATATGTTTTCACTCTTATGATGGTAAGGATTCTAATAGTTTAGAATGCTGTCATAGAAATTTGTAAATCATCACCAAGAACTCATTACTTTTTGCCCTCTTGGACATTTGATATTTTGAAAATGAACCACACTTACACTTTTGCAGTGACAGAAAGCCCTTCTCATGACTATCATGTCTTGGCTACTGACCAACATTCCAACTTCTCTGGTGTCACTTTCTACCTTGCTTACCGCATTGCAGATACATTGTTTTCTCACATTTTCCTTCCTTCCTTCCTTCCTTCCTTCCTTCCTTCCTTCCTTCTTTTATTTTTTTTCCTCTCTCTCTTCCTGTTTTGGAATTAATCTCTTTTCACATTCAGGCCCTGCCTGACATGTCACTTATTTAGAGATGCCTTCTCTGCCCACCTCATCTAAATTAGGTTTCCCCATCGCACCTTCAGGTATATCTGCCTCAGTACCTCATCTTCATCAAAGATATATTAAAATGAGAAACTATATTTATTTATTGTATACTTCTTTTTGTTTCTCTCCTCTATTTGAATGTAAGTTACATGAGAACCAGAATGGTTTCTATTTTATTCAAGGATGAATTATCAGTACATGGTAGAAAGTGAATGCGTAACTTCTGGGGGGAAAAAGAAAATTATGATTGGATTTAACAGCTTTAATGAGAAGCAAGTCAATACAACCTGCTACACTTTTGTGCTATTCTAGTGACCTCGTGGGAAACCATGACTACCTGAGACATGTGGTATTAGTGAAAAAGTAAACCTTTATTTCTCTTTAGATCAGGGAATAAAATGTGTTTGGGAAGAAACTCAAACTTCATCTAAAGAATATTGTGTCTACTGTTGTCTAGAAAGATTGATGAGAATGTTAAAGAGTGAAAGAACAATGTCTTCTAGCAAAATTAACTTTGTTAGAAGAACTTTACTCCCTTTGGATTTTTCTGGAATTAATATGGAATTCTCACTTATGGCTGATAGAGTAGAACTGACTCAAGGTTCCCTGTCTTCTAGAAAATAGCCAAGCACTATTAAAGACTATGAAGAGAAAGTGATCATAAATAAAATATTCTTTTTAAAAAAAAGAGCATATCTTGGGATGCCTGGGTGGTTCAGTTGGTCGAGCATCTGACTCTTGATTTGACCTCAGGTCATCATCTGACGGTTCGTGAGTTTGAGCCTCACATCGGGCTCTGCAATGACAGGGCTGAGCCTGTTTTAGATTCTCTCTCTCTCCCCCTCTCTTTCTGTTTCTCCCTTTCTTGTGCTCTCTCTCTGTCAAAATAAATACACTTAAAAAAAATAACATAAGAGCATATCTGTAGTTTCTGAATTGGTTTCAAATTCACTGCAGCATTTCTCTGACAGTGTTGTATGAGAGATTCTTTTTGGGAAACAATGGGAAATTTTAGGGAAAAAAAAGAAAGCAACGTTGAGAACTTCAGCATTGAAGTTCTATGACACTAGAATAAAATTTGCCATTATTGCTTTCAGATAATCAAGAAAAAATAATATTTGGGAAGAAAAAAGTCAAATTGGTTGTTTTGTGCAATGATGATAGAGCTATTGTCTTGCTAAACATTTGGTTCTTTAAAATGTATTTTAGTGTTCTTGTGAAGACAGACTGATTCATTAACAACATGTTATACATTTCATCAAAAACATAACTTTTCAATAAAATGCCTCCCTGTGATATGGTGTTATTCTTATTAAATCCATTGGTCTGATTCATCAGCCATGAGTTTTAAAAAATGAGAAAACAAGACCACAATTAATCTCATACATAAAATAATTCTCCACAGCTCTAGGGCTGCCATATGTTTTTAGGCTACTGATATTTACATATATCAGAATAATTAACTCTGGTACATGAATTCTTATGACTGTCTAAAAACATTTTGAGGGTATACACTAAAGAGTTTCTTTTTTCCAAAACTTCCCATGAATCATTTTAATAAGTATAACAAAGATGAAAACTATACACTTTCATTCATGTCACTTTTCATTAGAATCAATGAAATAAATATTGCTTTCTCTGAAGAGCGATCAACATGGTTTCTTCTGAGATACTTTCATTTTCTGGTCTTAGGTTTATGTGTATATATGTTTGTATGTATATGTGTTTATGTTAAAAAATGTGTACGTTCCCACTTAAATGTGGAAACAATAAACCATATGGTTTCCTTCTCTATAAGTGAACCTCAGAAAAACTTTTAAAGTTCCTAAGGGACGATCATTCTTTATGAGATGAATATTCACTCAAGCCATAGTTCACACTTACTATCAAGGTTGTTGATCCCATTTCAAAGGATGTTCCATGATTCCTCTTCCTGGTATAAGTCTACTGTAGGCACAGAGAGATACCTGTCTGTGCCCATGGATTTGGAGAAGAGGCCTCTGTTTTGCATGCTCTTCTCTTTCTGGGTTCACATAAATTCTAGATGATTCATAACTCATCTTAACTACACTTTGAGCCATGGATTCACATCTTTCTCTACCTACTGCTTAAGTACCTTGATGAGGGTATATAACTTATGGTCATTCAGAACACCATGGTTCCCTTTCCTCAGTAACTTGGCTCTATTTTGGTTCTCACAGTTTCTTCACGTCCTCTGGATCTCAGAAATGCTTGTCATCCAGGCCTTGGCTTAAACTCTTCATGTCAAGACAACCATCCCAAGCCTACCTGTTCCCTCATCAAGGTGGTCCTAGCTTCATGGAGAGCTTGGCTCCCAGTTCTGAGCTCTTCCACAGAGGAATACCAGATCCCTCTCCCATTGCCTGCAGACCCTACACTATCATGTTTATTCTCTTCTTAGACATCACAAGCCATTCTCTCTCCTCAGCTACAACTAACCACTAGCAATTCCTCTTCACAGGGAAAACTTTCAGGGTGTTTACCAAGAGGCATTGCTACATGATTTAAAAAGCAGGCATCCAGAGTGGAAAGAATTTTCTAGGTACTTCTCTTGCGAAAAATAATTTTGAAAAGATTATCTATAAGTGACAGTGAGGCTGCTAAGTAAAAGACACTATATATATAAATACATCTTCAGTCCTGGCTTCTATCTTGTTAGGTACAAGATCCATAGGAATTTTGAGATTCTGTTGTTGTTGACATAATCAAAGTATGAAGATAAGTTTCCTCAATGGGGAAAAAAAAGACAAATGAACATTGAGGACTTGAAAATACACAGTGAATGTGTTATTCTGAGCTGAACATGCCCTATTTTTACCTGAGGTAAAAGCTTCATGGCCAAGCCTTCATAATAGAGTGGATACAAAGAAAGAAATTGACTTAACCAGTAAGGAGAGGTACTGGGGAACTGTTTTAAAAATAGACGTCATGTATCATACATTGTGCTTTGTTTGGATAGAAGCCTTCTACTTAACATAGAGGCACTATTTAACAATCATTAATTTTCCAATATTTTAAACTAGGGTGACATTTTGGTTGTTGCTTGTTCTTTGTTTTCTTTTGCTTTTTTAAAAAAGTTTATTTATTTATTTTGAGAGAGAGAGAGTGAGAGAGCAGGGGAGGAGCATAGAGAGAGGGAGAGAGAATCCCAAGTAGGTCCCATGGTGTCAGTGCAGAGCCCAATTTCAGGGCTCACACCCACGAACTGTGAAATCATGACCTGCACCGAAACCAAGAGGCTGACACTTAACCAACTGAGCCATGCAGATGCTCCTTGTTTTGCTTTTTTAACATGGATTCGCTGATTGAAGGGCTTTCTTATCTTTTATAAACTATATCCACAATACACTGTCTTTAATTTCCAGGTTGTCTGTAAGTAAAATGAGAACTCAGACATATTGGCAAAACAATCCAAGATGAGAATCCTCATAGATGTTATGTTCTCCTTCCCAATCTTGTACATTTGTGTTTTTCTGTATATGATTCAAGGCTTTTTATTTTTCTTTACAACTTGCTTTGAGTATTTTGAAACCATTAAGTATAGTTTTCTAAAGAACTCTTCCCATGTTCATATTCCATTAGTTGTATAGATAATAAAAGAAGTAATAAAAAGTACACCTGGAAAAAAACAGATTTGGGAAAAAATACAAATTATTCTTGGTAAGCATGCAGCTTATCTAGTGGTAGCAGAAATGAGAGAATATTAGACCATAATTTCGTAGCTGGGAGCAGTGCTTGGGTGATGAACATAAATTATGAGTTTTGCAAATTGGAATTCTTAGTTAATCCAATAGGTTAGTTAAGTAGAAGCCAGTTAAAAGGGCTTCTGCTGAATTTATACATGTTTTTGTATAGTAATATCAATCACTCATATATTATATAATTCCTTTTTTCTCTTAGCTTAGTTGAATTCAAGCACCTTCTTGTGGACACATACTCAGTTAAATATTGGGAATATCAAGATGAATGAGGACTGGACCCTGAATGCAAAAAGAGTCATCCAAAAGGGGCTAACAAACATTCATCCGTATTTTCTATGAAGTGCAAAAACTAATAATATAAGGCGTTACCTATTAGAAATAGGCTTCCATGCCATTTATTTTTATGTCAGTTTTTCTTCCAGTGTTTTTATGTAATGTTTTACTGTATAATTTAGAGCAAGTGTTAAAGACATAAGAACCCTTATCACTAATTGTTAGTCTACATTAGTTACAATTCCTTTAAATGTTCTTCACTCCAGTATGAGGAGGGTTAAATTTAAATCTTCCTCAATCTCCAGAGATTTCTGAATCATATATGTAGTTGTTAAAAACTGAGCAGGATAGCATCCAATGCTTTGGCAGATGGCTTTTTACTTACGAACTTCAGTATGCTGTATGCCCCATTCATAACCTCTTCTGACTCTGATAATGAGTAGATACCATTATTTGGCCTTCCAGTACTCCTGGTCAATATTTGGCCAATGTTATTTTTTCCCTGATTTTCCTTAATATTTTTGAAATTTTTACTAAACACAAAACGGAGTAATTATTTGATAGTTAACATAATACAATTTTTTAAACCTGTGCAACTAGGTCAATTTTATTATGTTTCAAGACTATGAAAGTATTTTACCATTACACATTTCTTTAGTGGTTCCCTTAACAATGAATGTATTAGTTTTTTTAGGTCATTTTCCAAGCTGCTTTTAGTTTCAATTATGATTTTGTGGAACATATTTTTTTAAACACATATATAAGAGAATATAAGACTTTAAAAGGAAATGTAAGTCACATTCTTTAGAATTGTCTTTCTGCTCATACCTGGTATTTTTTAATGATCCAGTGCCTGACATATACTTGGCACTCAGAAAAGTTTGTTAAATGAATGCAACTGAAATAACATAATTGCTTATTTAATACTTATCTTAAATGTTTTTTTTTTTTAAATAAGATCTCATTTTTAAAGAGAGATAATAGAGAATTTAGAAACGGAAAAGTAATGTTAATAGGAACCATAGCAATTATCTAGACCACCTTCTCCAATTTTCAAATGAAACTGACAGCCAAAGAAATTAAGTGATTTAACTAATGGCATGTTTAACTGAGTTCAAATTTTTATATGTATTACTAAGCCATGTGGTTTATTTAGTTCAAAGTTTCCATTCAACCAAGATGTATTGTGTAATGATGAATAAAGGCACTCTAATAAGTGCTTAGCTTTAAAAAAAAAGGGGGGGGGGGGGGGACGAAACACAAAATTCCTATCCACAAAGAGTTTGTAAACTCTGGACTAGTATTTGGGAATTACTGAGATTTAATTCTCAGACTCATGACTGGAGTCTGGGTTGGAGATACTGATTTAAGACTTACTCATATCCAACTGTTAACTGAATTAATATAGTGAATGAGATCACCTGAAAAAGGAAATTGAAAAAAGAAATAATTGACCTCAAGGTGGAGTCTTACTGGAAACTTGTTTATAAGATGATATAAAGAGTTGAGGATGAAAAAGCCATTTAGAAGGAGGAGAATCAGAAGATAATAATAATTCTTTGAAAGTCAAGGGATACAGAGAGTCAACTAGTAGGTGATGGATAGTTTTATATACATTGCAGAAAACCCGATTATGATGAAGACTTAAAAGACAACATTGAAATCAGGAATTCAGAACCATTGAAGATTCTTGTAAAAGTGCTTTTACAAGTGTAGTATGTTAAGGGCCATAAAACAGATTGCAAAGAATTTTGAAGAGAAGGGAAGGAAGATAAGTCAAAGGTCAACATTTTCCAGAATTTGTTCCACTAGCTTCATAGGTTTTAATAGCTATTACTTGAAAAATATAAAAGAGAACGTTGGGGAAGAGATCAGTTGTGAAATATCTTAGGGAAATAATATAAAAAGTTAATTTTGCTGCAGGACTTCTTGGAAAATTTATTTGGCAATGGGAATGGAGAATACCCACGAGAGGATGTATTTGGTCATTTACTTTCTTAAATAAAAAAGAAAAAATTAACACTTTTTGAAGTTAATATTCTACATTAGTCACTTGGGAAATTTTGTTTTGTAATGAAAAGAGAAAAACCAAAATATTTAACACTAACAGAAAAGAAGGGAAGGAAAGAGCAGGAATTAAAAAAAATTTTCCCAGTTTTATTGAGATATAATTGTGTAACACTTAAGGTATACAGTGTTGATTTGTTACATTTATATATTACAAAATGATTACCACCATAGTGTTAACTAACACTCCCCTCATATCACATAAGTACTATTTCTTATTTGTGGTGAGAACATTTAAGATATACTGTCTTAGTAACATTCAAGTGTATTAAATAATTTTATTAACTATAATCACCATGCTGTCCATTAGATCCCCAGAACATTTTCATTTTAAAAGTGGAAGTTTGTACTCTCGTTATGATCTTCCCTTTTCCCCTGCTCTCTTGCCCCTGGTAACCACCATTCTAGTTTCTGTTTCTATACATTATTTGTTTGCTAGGTTCCACATAGAAATGAGATCATACAGCATTTGTCTTTCTGTGTCTGTCTTATTTAGCATTATGCCCTTAAGATCTATCCATGCTGTCACAAATTGCAGGATGTCCTTCTTTTTCATGGTGTAATAATATTTATATATATCCACCCCACATCTTCTTTATCCATTCATCTTTGGAGGGACACTTAGGCTGTTTTCATGTCTTGGCTATTATGAATGATGGTATATTGAACATGAGAGTTCTGATATTTCTTCAAGATCCTGTTTTCATGTCCTTTGTGTATATACGCAGAAGTAGAATTGCTGGATCATATAGTAGTTCTATTTTTAATTTTTCTGAGGAATCTTCATACATTCAATAGCAGCTGCATTAATTTACGTTCCCACCAACAATGCATAAGGGTTTTTCTACACTTCCTCTCTAACATTTCTCTCTTGTCTTTTTGATATAACCATTCTAATGTGCAAGGTAATGTCTTGTGGTTTTGATTTGCATTTTCCTGATGATCAGTGGTGTTGAGTACATTTTCATGTGGCTGTTGAACATCTGTGTGTCTTTTTCAGAAAACATTAACAAGTTTGAAATCATATCAAGCACCTTTTCTGACCACAGTAGTATAAACTAGAAATCAATTATAAGGAGAAAACTGGAAAATTCACAAATATTTGGAGCTTAAAAATTCACAAATATTAAGCATGCTACTGAACAACCAGTAGGCCAAGGAAGACGCAAAAGAGAAATGAAAAAAAAATCTTCAGACAAATAAAATTACACTATACCAAAACATATGGCACACAGCAAAATGCAACATATTAAAACTTACAGTACACAGTTCTAAGAAGAGGGTTTACATAGTGGTAAACACCTACAATAAGGAAAAGATAGATCTCAACTAAACAACCAAACTTTACACCTCAAGGAACTGGAGAAAGAAGAACAAACTATATTCAAAGTTAATAGAAGAAAAGAAATAACAAAGATCATAGAAGAAGTAAATGAAGAAGAGACTAAAAGATAGTAGAAAAGATCAAAGAAATTAATAGCTTGTATTTTGAAAAGAAAACAAAATACACAAACCCTTACCTAGACTTATAGAGAAAAAAGAAAGAAGATTCAAATAAAATTTGAAATGAAAGAGGAGACATAACAACTGATACCACACAAATACAAAGGACTATAAAAATTACCAAGAACAGTTATACACCAACAAATTAGGTGAACCAGAGGAGATAGACAAATTCTTAGTAAGTTCTTCTTGTTTTGTATCCCTGCTCATTTTCTGGCACTCCAAAATCTTCTTTGCAAATTTTAGTTTAAAACATTGTTAGGAGAATCCTCTGGTTAACAAAGAAAATGTTGTTTTGTATTGTTTCTTTTTTATTTTTTAATTCATAAGTATTTTTTTGTTTGTAATACTTTTACCCCCCTATATCAAGTGAATGCTCTAGGGAGTGAGCCTCCATCACTTGTCTTTGTCTCTGGAACATGGTTTGCTCTGTGACTTGGCATTTTGGAGCTGTCCTTTTTAGGCAAGTCTTGGAAAATCTATCTTTTCACATAGTTTGACAGAAGTAAAATGGTACCCTCATCTAAAATGTCACCTGCACTAAATTGGCATTATGCTTGAGATTATAAGTATTACAGTAATTTCCAAAGAAACCTCTCTGTGTTTACCTCAGAAATGTTCCTGTATGATGGAGTCTAAAAGGATAGATTGGGTTATTTTGTTAGGTCAAACTTTAATCCCTGATAGAGAGCAAAGGGTTATAAAAATGGGGCATAGGACAGATAGATTTTGCTTTAGTCATTAAACATTAGTGCTGAAAAGGAAAATAGAGGTAATTGAATTCAGTGGTTAGTAAAATGAATTTAGAAGAATCCACATTCTGGTACCATTGTGGAGGAAGGAGGTGAGCTAAGTTAGCAGGGTTCTTGGTTCCTCAGTTTTCTTCCACTGTAGCATTTCTTTGAATTTCTCTTTACATTGTGGTCTTATTTATTAGATGAAAAAGTTGTTTTAAATCAATGATCTAATCTAATATTTTATACTAAAAGGTGGAAAATTAGTTTCTAAGGGATTATATGATTTTCCCAAGTCATAACTCTAATAAAAGACAATTAGAATTAGGACCATGGTTTCTTGAGTTTTAGTGCATTGTGTTTTTTAATTCACTTTTCTATTAGACATCTGAGAACCCATTGCAATGTCATACTAGGACAAGATGCCTTGAAAAAGAAAAAAAGTGGAAGAATAAAAGAAAAGAATTATAAAGAAGATGGAAATTCTTTATCCATCTCTTTGAATATATTATGGATATTGAATGTGATAAAAAATATAAAAATATTTTGCCCAAAACCCATGAGGTTTTAATCCAGATCAGGATTTCTCAACCTCAGCACTATTTAAACTTTAGCCTGAATCATTTTTTATTTTTTTGTTTTCCTGTGCATTATAGGATATTTAGCAACATCCCTAGTAGCCTCACCCAACTAGATACAAGGAGAGATCTCTCTATCATGACGATTGAAAATGTCTCCAGACAATGCCAAACATCCACTTGGGGGCGATATCACCTATGGTTGTGAACCAGTGATCTATCTAAATAATCTAGATCAGAATTGAGAGACCTAACTGAAGATATGTTACCATATGTTAGTTATTGTGTACGGACATTTGTTCCAAGATTTTAAGTTGTACAATGAGATATTTTAGAAATTATAAGGAAAATAATTGGAGCAGTAACAAGTGAGGCAGGTATGGGAGTCAGGTCTTCATGTTAAGAGATAAAGTGGGTTGCCTGTGAGTTGACTTATGCTTGGTGGGTATGGTAAGTCAACAAAAATATTTAGTATTATAATTTAATAGAATTCAGTTACCACTAACTGGTTTATGTGGCCCACTTGGCAAGGCAGTGAAACTTTAGAGCATGGTGATGTTGATGGGATTTCTTTAAGCTTGTTTTTTGATGCCTGGATGTGTTTTAGAGAGGGAAATGGAAAAAGTCATGAAGAAAGGGCTGTCTTGAGGAATAGACTACAATATTCTTCTGTCTTGGGTCTATTCCTCTACTAACCAAAGACAAGAAGCTCTGTAAATCAGCTTCCCATAATTATAATAAAAAGGAGTTATGTGTTGGTTTCTTCTCCTCCTCCTCCCCCTCTACCTCCCTCCCCTCCCCCTCTTCCTCCTCTTTCTCCTCCTCCTCCTCCTCCTCCTCCTCCTCCTCCTCCTTCTCTCTCCCCGCACCCTCCTCTTTGTATTTAGTGAGCTACTATTATTTCCAGTGTGCAATTGTTTTCTGTTACTCACATGGTTCTGTTGAGTCTTTTTAACCACAGTGGCTGGCTGATTATTTCTTGGTGAAAAGCATGACTCAGTTTTGCCCAACATTATTACTTTTATGATTGTTTTTTGTATTTATATAATGGCCATTGGCACAGAGATCTGTCTCTATCACTTGTGGATTTTGATCTTTAGTGATTCTGTAAGGTGGTTGGAACTGTGAATGTCTTGTCTGCCAATGCAAGGATCCTGGCCACAACAGGAGATAATAAGGCCAACAAGCAAAGAAAGACAAAGGCAAACAAACCCTGAAAGACAAACAGCCTCAAGACTTTTTTAAGTACCTGGATCCAGCCATATCTGAAGCTAGTGTTTCCCTTTGGTCATCCCACAATATGACTCAACAAAATTACCTCTTTTTGCTTTGTTTAGTTTGTATTAGATTTCCATCACTTAAAATTGAAAGAGGTCTGCTCCATATATAGTGAATATTTCCAGGAGCAAATGTGGGCAAGGAATTGCAGATACAGAGACCACAAAGTAGCAGCTGTAGAAATGAAAGACCAACAGTATAACAGCAAGGGGTAGAAAGCTCCTTGAAATTTAACACAGGAATAATGAACAAATAAAAAGTGAGTTTGTTAGTTGTCTTGCAAGCCTTTTCCTCAAGGACAAGCAAGGCATCAGAGGAAAATTACCTCATAACAGACTGAAATAGAGACGATAATGGAGGAGGAAAATGTCCAGAATCAAACCAGTCACTTTGTCCTTCTATTCACCTATGTTTTGTGAATTCTAATGATGGAGGACAAATAGTTCAACTCACCTGTGTAACAATTGCAAAATTTATTTATTCAACCAACCTTTCCAAGTCAACAACCAAGAGGGTGGGATTCTAACTGGATGAAGATTCTCTGGACTTGAGTTGTTGTCAGAGATTCTAGACCAGGGAGAAAAGAAACAATTCAGGAAATCATACACAGTATGATAGCTATTGCAGTGGAGGCAAGCGCAGAATGAAATGGGAAATTCACTGTATTGTTTGTGGCTTCTTCAGTTTTAGGTGACATAAAACAATTCAAACCAGCTTAAGTAGGAAAAAACACTTGCAGGGGGATGCATTCAGGTACAGCTGTACTCAGGAGTTCAGCCATGACACCAGAACTCTATCTCCTCTCTGCCTCTTAGTTTTGCTTACTTCTAAGTTGACTTTATCCTCAGGAAATGTCTTTTCATGTTGTGGAAAAGACCATTGGCATCTCTGGGTCATGAATCCAGAAGTAAAAGCTCTACCTCTCTTCCCCAAATGATGCAGATTGACTCTGCTTTAGTCTAAGACCTACTTATGGACTGATTCTTGTATCTAAGAAAATATATGTCAGCTTTGTGCATGCTCTGTTTCTGCATTTGCGTCCTGGGGCCTTGAGACTAACAGACCTATCTACAGAAAAAGAATCTTATTGTCAATATCATTTATTGTTATTTTTAATGTTATCATGTTAATCATCTTTTGTGGATCATCCTTCAGTCTCTTTAACACATCTTGGGTGGGAACTAGGAGTTGTTAGATGACATCTGAGCTAACTGTTAGGAAGTATTTATATGACCACCAGTGGGTTAGGCTGAAAAACAAGAGGATATATTAGTGTAGAGGATTTGGTATAATTGGGTAGTCATGTTTTGGCAAAATTCACTGATGTGTGTATATGCAGAAATATTATTTTCCATTTATTGAGTATTGATCATGTGCTAGGAATTTATTAAATAAGGTCCTTAATTTGATCATCTCATTCAATTCTCCCAAATTTTACAACATAAATATTACTCTTTTTCCCAATTTGCAAATGATGCTCAATGAGGTTAAAGTTACCCAACCAGTAAGTGGTAGAGAATGGATTGAAACATGGGAAGCATGAAACAGAAACAAGAACTTGAATATTTAATATAACTTTGTACTTAGGGTGACCATAACATCTTAGTTTATGTCTCTTGTCTTCATATAATTGTTAATTAGCATCCCCTTCTACTCCAAGAAAAAAAAGTCTAGATTTGGGGAGTAAATTATATGATCACCTAACACAGCCTCCCTCATTGATATATATGAACTCCCATATATTTTATATACATGCATTTTATTAAAAATGATTTTGGTAAACTTCTGTTTTAGGAGAAGAGTTCAGTGATAGTACAGAGTTCTGATATACACCAAACCTAGTTTCCCCTATTATTAGCATCTTATATAATTTATCACAACTAATGACCAGCATTAGCATATTATTATTAACTAAAGTCTGTGCTTAATTAAATTTTTCTTAGTTTTCATCTAATGTCTTTTTGTTGTTATTGTTACAAGATCTCATCAAAGATTCTTTATATTTAGTCATCATGTCTCCTCAGGGTCTTCTTAATTGTGACAGTTCCTCAGGCTGTCCTTGTTTTTGATGACATTGACACATTTTGAAAAGTATTGCTCAGGTGTTTTGTAGACTGTCTTTCCATTGAGATTTTTCTTATGTTTTTCTCACTATTAGAATTGGACTATGGATTTTGGGGAGGAAGACCACAGACGTTAAGTGCTAATTTTATTACATCAATTCAAGAGTATATACTATCCACATGGCTTGCCACTATTGATGTTAACCTGGATCACCTGGTTGAGGTGGTGTTGAAAATGTTTTTCCACTGTAAAGTTACTCTTTTAAAATGATTACTAAACTTTTCAAGGTATTTTTGTATGGAGAAAATGCACACATTTAAATATATGAATCATTTCTTTCAACAGATATATGTACCTATGTAACCACTATCACAGTCAAGATGTAGAACATTTCCATTGACCCTCTCAAGTTGTTTTAACTTCTTTTAATTCAATTCTTTGATTTCATAGAGTCCCTAAAGAATTCTTTCAGTTATAATTGAGCCAGGAGTGCTCCACTGTAGCAGACATATCACACAATTTTGAATTTCTCTGGAAAAATAGCTGGATTGTTAACTGCGTTTGATTTTACCAGGCAACTTTTTATACACTGGCTATCTCTCCATGTATTTTTTTCTGAATGGAGTAACTAGGAAATTCACCATGCAAAGTTACTAGCAAATTTACCATGTAATGGGTTTAAAATCTTGTCCCATAGTAGAAGCATGAGGATGAACATATCTCCTAAGGAGACTTCTTTAAAAAAAACCCACAAGGAACCAACAGCTTCCTTCATAAATGCTGAGTGTGTGACAAGATGGGAAGAAGTCTTACATGACTTTGACAAATCTAGCATAGAGAAGACTATTTTGGATAAAATCATGGAATACCACATCCTTAAGAGACAAGGATGTCAAGCAAGAGAATCAAATGGTATTTTATATTAAAAATTTTTCTAAGAAAAGAGTGGGCCTGAAGTAGGAGTGAGACTTTATCAGTGTTGGAGAGAAAATTTTCTAGAAGCAGCACTTTCATCAATGCCTTTTTGAAAGTGTTATAACAGTAACTACTGTTTGATTTATGGGAAAATAATTTTTTTTACAAGAAGCAACACAAATAGAAGTGTAAAAGTTCATGAGGAGACATTATGCAAGTTTATGTTTTATCAATAATTAGAAAAATCATGGCATGTAATTAGAGCTGAAAGAAATGTTAAAATGCAGAGTAAAAAAAAAACATCTCTTTAGTTTATGCATACTAAAAATAGAAAGAGAAGAGCTGATTAATTTGTCCAGATCATAGATTTTTTTAACCTTTTATATATTTTTTTATTGAGGTACAATTTAGATAAAAATGCACACATATTCAATATATAGGTTGATGAGTTTATAAATATATAAACTAAGGAAAGTTTTATATAAGAAACCATCACAATCAAGATATAGAACATGCCCATCACCCTGAAAATGTCCCTTATAGTCTCAGTCTGTTCCCAGACCCAGGCTGATCTGTTATCACTATACATTAATTTTGATTCTTCTAGAATTTCATATAAAAGGTGTCCTATGGAATACATTCTCTTTTGTCTTTCTTATTTTACTTCATATAATATTTTTTTTTTAATTTTTTTTTCAACGTTTTTAAATTTATTTTTGGGACAGAGAGAGACATAGCATGAACGGGGGAGGGGCAGAGAGAGAGGGAGACACAGAATCGGAAACAGGCTCCAGGCTCCGAGCCATCAGCCCAGAGCCCGATGCGGGGCTCGAACTCACGGACCGTGAGATCGTGACCTGGCTGAAGTCGGACGCTTAACCGACTGCGCCACCCAGGCGCCCCACTTCATATAATATTTTTAAGATTTATTTGAGTAATGTGTATCAGTAGTTTCTTTTTATACCTGAGTAGTATTTCATTGTATGGAAATTCCATGGTGTCTTTATCCTTTTGATGGTCATTTGGGTTTTTCCATTTTATATTTATTTTGAATAACACCACCGTAAACATAAGAAGTCTCTGTGGACATGGATTTTGTATTTCCTTGGTTAGAAGTGGAATTGTGGAGCTGTATGTTTAACTTTATAAGAAACTGGGGAAGAGTTTTCTAAAGCAGTTGCATCATTTTACATTCTGGGTAGCAGTGAATGAAATTACTAGCTCCTCTGTGTTTTTGCCATACTCAAATGTTCAGTCGTTTTAAATTTTGGCCATTTTAATATGGAATGGGATCTCATTATGGTTTTAATTTTCTCATTTCTGATAACTAATGGTGTTGAGCATCTTTCTGTGTGTCTACAGACTTTTGTATATCTTCTTTGGTGAACATTTCTATTCTTTATTCTATGTGTGCATATAATCTTTATATATAACTTATTTATGAAATACATGTTTTGTGAAACATTTCTGCTCCCTTCTGTTTTCTGAAAGTGTCTGTGTAATGTTAATATTTTTCTTTAAATTGTTGATTGAATTCAACAATTTCTTTGAAATTGTTCAAAATTCAAACAGTTCTTTCATTGTATGGAAGAATTTTTATATATTACTTTATTTCTTATTTAAACAGATTTATTGAGATATATTTTACTTGTACACTTCACCAATTTGATTTGTTGATGTAATCATTTTAGTTACCTTACCATCAACATAAATGTGCAACCATCAACATAAATCAGTTTTAGAACATTTTCATTCCCTTGATAAAATCCTTCATTCCCATTTCCAATTAATCCCCATTCCTGCCCCAGGCAATCGCAGGAAGGTTTTTAAAAGACATTTAAAAGAAATTTAAAAGACATAAACTTTTGTTAAATTTAAATTCAGTACTACAGTGTAGTATTGGTTTCAGGAGTAGAACCCAGTGATTTATCACTTACATATGACATCCAGTACTCATCCCAACAAATGCCCATCACCCATTTAGCCCGTTCCCCCAATCCACCTCTCCTCCAGCAACCTTCAGTCTGTTCTCTGTATTTAAGAGTCTTTTATGGTTTGCCTCCCTCTCTGTTTTTATCTTATTTTTCCTTCCCTTCCCCTATGTTCATCTGTTGTGTTTCTTAAATTCCACATATGAGTGAAATCATATGTTTGCCTTTCTCTGACTGACTTATTTTGCTTAGATAATACACTCTAGTCCCATCCATGTTGTTGAGAATGGTAAGATTTCATTCTTTTTGATGACTGAGTAATATTCCATTATATATATATATATATATATATATATATATGTACATACATACATATATATATATACCGTTGTTGGACATTTGGGCTCTTTCCATACTTTGGCTGTTGTCTATAGTGCTGTTATAAACATTGGGGTGCATGTGCCCCTTCCAGTCAGCATTTTTATATCATTTGGATACATTCCTAGTAGAACAATTGCTGGGTCATAAGGTAGTTCTATTTTTAATTTTTTGAGGAACCTCCATACTGTTTTCTAGAGTGGCTGCACCAGCTTGCATTCCCACAACCAACAATGCAAAGAGATCCTCTTTCTACGCATCCTCGCCAACATCTGTTGTTGCCGGAGTTGTTAACGTTAGCCATTCTGACAGGTGTGAGGTGGTATCTCATTGTGGTTTTGATTTGTATTTCTCTGATGATGATGAGTGATGTTGGGCATCTTTTCATGTGTCTGTTTGCCACTTGGACGTAAAACATAAGCTTTTTCATTTTTTCTCCTTTTTTTGGGAATCAGTTTTGTAAGTCATTTCTTAAAATGCATTTTTCCATCTCATTATCAGTTATTTTATATAAAATTTTCATGACATTTCCATATTATTATTTTAATAAGTCTAGAATCAAGAGCGATCTTTTATTCTCTTTATATTAATCATTTCTTTCTTTTCTCTTTTTTCTTAATCTGTCTACCTAGACACTTAATTTTTCTGATCTTTACAAGGAACAGCTTGTTATTATTGATTTTTCTCTTTTTGCTCTTTTCTATTTCATTGATTTATGCTCTTTATTCTTTCTTTCTACTTGCTGTGACTTTATTTTATTTTTCCAGTTTCTAAAATTCCAGTTTCAAAATCTGGTTAAATTTAAAAATATTTTTTTTCTAATATGTAGGATTTAAGTTATGAATCTCTCTGTAAGACCTACTCTATCTACACTCAACAAATTTTGACAGGATATTTTTGTTATCATCATTTAAAAATATTTTCTAATTTATCTGAATATTTTTGTTTGAATTGTCATTTAATTTCAAATATTAGGGGATTTTTCAGATATTTTGTTATTGATTTTTAAGTTAATGCCATTGTTATCTGGATGAGTTAAATACTTAAATGTATTATGACTTGCTTGTGGAACAATATATGGTCTGTCTTGATCATTGTTTTGTGTTTCTTCAAGTTCATCGATCTTTTCTTTTGCAGTGTGCACTGGCTGTTACACATATGCAGTCATTTTCAGATAATGTAGTTTTCACCTCTAGACATTTTATATTTTTTACACTTCTCCTCTTATTTGTGTTCATGTTCCCTTCAAATTCTTGAACATATTTACACTAGCTGTTTATATTTGTTTCTATTGCTGTGTCAAATTCGGTGGCTTAAAACAGCACTCATTTATTTCACAGCTCTACAGATACTCAGAACTATGGAGGATGGGGGGAGTGCTCAGATGGGCTCTTCCCTGAGGCTCTCACATGTCTGAAGTGAAAGCGTCAGCAAGGCTGATCTGTACCTGGAGGCTCTGGGGGAGGAATCCATTTCCAGGCTTACTCAGGTTATTAACAGAATTCAGTTCCTTGCAACTGGAGGGCTGATGTCCCTGTCTTCTTGTTAGCTGTCATTCAGGGTCCAGGCAGATGCTAACGCCATTCTCAAGTCTCTATGTGGCTTCCACCCTTTCAGCCACAGAGAACCTCCATCATGTTGAATCCCTCTCGCTCACGCTTAGTCTGTCCCTTTTGGTCTTTTACAACCAAAGAGAAATCTCTGCCTTTAAAAAAAGGACTTATGGGGGCGCCTGGGTGGCTCAGTCGGTTAAGCATCAGACTTTGGCTCAGGTCACGATCTCGCGGTCCGTGAGTTCGAGCCCCGCGTCTGGCTCTGGGCTGGTGGCTCAGAGCCTGGAGCCTGCTTCCGATTCTGTGTCTCCCTCTCTCTCTGCCCCTCCCCCATTCATGCTCTGTCTCTCTCTGTCTCAAAAATAAATAAAGGTTAAAAAAAGTTAAAAAAAAAAAAAAAGGACTTAATGTGATTAAGTTAGGCCCACCTGGGTAGTAGAAGGACACAAAAGTTTATTTAGGTGGCTATGTTCAGAGATTGTGAAAATAGAGCTATTCTAAACTATAAAATACTCAGTTAACTAATATTTACTGAATCATATGCCTTATTGGATTGGGCTAAAAGGGATACTTGGGAACTGGGAAGGAAGATATGCTCTTGGCTTATTCCAAATGAGGCATGCAGTGCAAATGTCAAGATTGTATTAAACAAACAAACACAACAACAAAAGCAAAAACACAACTATAGATGAATACTTAGATGAAGGAGGGAAGAATAGCCAGAATATCTTAGCAGCAGTTGCAGGAGTAGCAGCGGGTAAGGAGCACAGCTTTGTAAATTACAAATTGGGTTTAAAAAGGGAATGAGAAGTGAAGGCATTATTTTCTGCAGAAATATCATGGGTAGAGGAGAACAACAAAGCAAATAAATAAAACTGAGATGATTAAGAAAACACAGTGCTAAAAAGATAAAATTAGAACTGAGCCCGTAATTTGAGTTACACAGTTTTACTAATCCCTGGGTGAGGACAGATTAAGGACTACACAGAACCAAGCCTGTGAACACACTTTATAATTATGGTCTTTGCCCCTAAAACTAGATTCTCTTCCAGTTTAATATGACACTAGAAGAATGACTGGCCTGGTTTTAGATTAACCAGTCTTACACAAAGATTTTTAATTCATATAACCTCAACACACACACACACACACACACACACACACACACGCAAATACCCATGTCTCTAGTTAAGGTTCCAGATCCTATGCTCTGTGGCTAAAGATATAAAGATGAATTCGATACTGTAAGTACTGGATGTACTTATAAGTACTGTATCTGCCGACATAGATTTTTCAAGCTCAGCGTCACTTCCCCGGTTTTCTGGTAACAGATCACTCTTTCCATTCAGTTCAAGTGGTGCTAGTGCCTGGCTTCTCCTCTTTCTCAACCAGCCTGTGACAATGGCCCAAGTTACTAGTTCAAGAATTATCACTTGACTCAGGAAGAATCAATTGAAGCCCTTTTTTATAGTTGATCAAGAGCTTTAAGGTATTTCAATCTTAGGCAGTTTTTGTAAAACGAAATTATTTCACAATCTACTAATTATCCTTTAAGCTCTAGAAACTGCATACTGTGACTAAGAGGACAGTCATTTATCTGATATTGTTTCTGCTCTGCCCACTTGAGGTTTCCATCACTATCAAATAAAGGCAGCAGGGAATGGCAAAACCAATTCTGATTCATTCAACACAAAAGTGCTTTTTAGGTACAAAACACCATTCTAAACATTGTCCAGGAGTAAGAGATAAATAATACCAGCCCTTACCCTCAAGGATCTTACAACTTAGCAAGGGAGATAAGACATGAACACAGATGACTGCAATAAAAAGAAGATAATGATTGCTGCCAGATGTTTGGGGAGAATGAGCAGAGCAAAGAGACAACACAGAATAAGGCAACATTCCATACTCAGCCAAGCAATATTTATTGAGCAATCACAAATGCACAATGGAAATGGAAGAGTAAAATGTGGATTGGGACATGGGCAGGTGAAAAATCAAGTGACATTACTTGTTACCCAACTTTTCAAATATTTTTTTTCACTGAGTTCCTAATAAATAGCCTTAAATTAAAAACTGAATAAGGATATAGTCCCTGTGAAATACAGCCTGAGGCACTAACACCTAAATTCTAGGATCATAGTACTTGTGTTCCCAAGTATGCCTTTCTATTGCTTTGCTTCTCTTTCCCTTTCCAAATTAGCTGATGGTACCATAAGATATCCATTTTAGCTCTCCCATCCTTTTTGACCCAGTGTTTTAGAACAGGTGAATTAGAAGATCCTTTTGGTTTCAAACAAGAGAAAGAAAATACTATAAAATTGAAAAAAATCCAGAGGCAATCTTTCAGGCCTGCCTGGGTCCAAGAGTTCAGATGTTTTTATCAGACCCCTATCTCCCTCTACCCCCAGCCTGATTTCTCCTTTCCTTCTTCCCTCTCTTATATCTCTTGTTATAGGATTCAGATATCTCTCTGTTTATGTGGAAGCTCCTAGCACAGTTACAGGCTTATATCCTTACAGCTTCAGGACTGATAGGAAAGAATGGGGGCTGTGACAGTATAAGGTTGTAACAGGTGCATTCCATTTAAGACTGATTGATACATTGTATACAAAAATAGATCAGTATATTAATTGCAACACTGTTTACTTGAAGACCATATAATGTTGTGTTCTTTAAAAATAAGAATAGTGTAACATTTTCCATAAGATACACTTGAAGTAGTTTGAGGAAGGGAGGCCCCCTTGTTTTTCTCTAACTCACTCACAGATTGCCTATTGGATAGTGGTAACCCTGTTATACTATAGTAGGTGCTGCAGCCAAAGTCAAGGGATTAGCCATGCATAGCTCTGGTTGGGCTCTATTATCATCCTTGAACTCATCACAATAGCCAGTCACCAGTCCTAAATTGTAAGATAGTGGGTCCATTCTCAAATCATAAGTATGAAACATGGAGGAAGGGCCTATCCAAAAAGAAACTGATAGCTTGGACTGTCCCTATAAGGGAGAGGAATAGATGGTAAGCAAGGAAAAAAAAAGTCCTCTATAGCAGGAAATGTTTGTAATGTTCTTTGGAGATCAAAAAACTGGTCTCCTATGCAGAAAGCAGTAGAGGATATTGGCTTAAAAAGAGCCCCATGGCCAAAGAGATATGTCCTGTTTTAACAGAGGATTTGGGATAACATGGAGAGCATCCTGTTCAATCTCACTATTTCACACATTATTTCTTGTCTAAAACCTAGACAAGAAAACAGAAATGCTGAGTACACACAGGTAGTTGGAGACAGAGACAACCCACTACCAGTCTTCTGACCTTGTATTGTGTGTGTGTATGTGTGTGTTATGTTGTTTGTTTTTTGTACCAGGACATTTTTCTTACAACAGTAACAACAACAGCAACCAGTATAGCCTTGCTTCTGGTTTTCTCTCCATTCTCAAATCTGTATAATATATTTTTGCTGCACTCCAACAGAAAACCTCAGCAAGAAAGGAGTTAACCATCCTGAGTCCCTTCTGGTACCAAGGACAGAGACATTATCCTTTCTTCATATAAGAACTAGGGCCACCTGTTGCTTTAATAGCCAAAGTTCGGTCTCAGCCAGCAGGAGAGGACACCTTTGAAAATCAGCTTTCTAACTGCACTGCAGCCTGTCCTGGTATCCTGATTTAGCTACCAAATCTCCAGCCAGAAAAAGAGAGAAAGGTATCTGGATCATCTGGGAGACTTCTACCTGCCTTTCTTTCTTCCTCCTACTGTCACCTCTTTCCTGCTGTTTCCTGCCTGCAAAAACCTGTCAGCAGTCCAGAAACATCTTTGGAAAAGGGTAGGAGGGAGCCTTATACCTGTCAGCACCAGAGAAGAAAGTGCGCTTTGCAGAGTTCTCAGTTGTTACATCTCTGGCGATGATAGAATGAAAAGAGGGGAGTCCGAGGTTTCCACCACAGATTTGCTAGAGACCTCAGTTAGTTCATCATTGTCTGCCCCCCAGTAACCCTTGAAGACCAGGGTGCACTTACATTCCTAACGTTTCTTGGCGTGTTTTCCTAAGAGCTTGTCCGGTGCCTGGTTCCTACCCCCAACCCCCCCCCCCCCGCAAGAAGTCTCCGGGTAAAGGTTCTTTAAGTCATGAATCAGGCTCCTGTGTGTACGTGTGTCTTTCTTAAAAACTGGTCCAGACGGATTAGTAGTAGAGAGTGGGATCTCCCACCTCCCCTTCATCACTGCGTTCTCTACCTAGCAACTCGCTCGCAGTCTCAGGGATCTGACAGCCAGGGTTCGCGACCTCAGGGTTGGGAGCAGTCAGCACCAGACATCCCTGCCCCCTCCTGGGGTTGCTGCCACCCGTGCCTAGAATGTGCCAGTGGGTGCAGGCGGGCGAGCTGGACGCTTCTACCTTAAGACGGGAGTTCAGCCCTCGCCTGAGACCTGCAATCCTCAGATTCCCTGGGGACCGCGAAACTCCCTGTCGGAGGCACTCCCTGCTTTGCCGCCCACCCATTCCCCCCTCCTTACCTCAGCACGCAGCCCCTCCCTGCGTGATGATGCAAACCAGTGGGGAGGACGGGCTCTGGGAAGGGTGGGGAGTGTCGGAGAGCTAGCGAAGGAGGGAGGGAGTGGGAGGAGGAGGAGAGGGAGCCGAACGACCATTTAAAGCGATAGCAATCCTTGCCCTCTCCCCAGTGCTGGGTTGTTGGAGAGCGCGAGCGGCAAGCCGGGGAGCGCGAGCGCGGCGCGCGGGCCGGCGAACCCGGGAGCGCACGGAGCCCCAATCTGGCAGGCGCCGCGGGACCCCCCATCTTCTCTGGCTGCCCCTCCCCGGGCGCCCCCACCCTCCGTGCCTGCAGGAGTCTCAGGGCTTCCCCGGAGGACCTCACCCCAAGGGGCCCGGACCCCGGCGAGCCCGCCACCATCCCCTCCAGCGCTGCCGCCACCACCGCAGCAGCCGGAGCAGCATGGTCCAGCTGGGGAAGCTGCTCCGCGTCCTGACTTTGATGAAGTTCCCCTGCTGCGTGCTGGAGGTGCTCCTGTGCGCGCTGGCGGCGGCGGCGCGCGGCCAGGAGATGTACGCCCCGCACTCTATCCGGATCGAGGGGGACGTCACCCTCGGGGGGCTGTTCCCGGTGCATGCCAAGGGTCCTAGCGGAGTGCCCTGCGGCGACATCAAGAGGGAGAACGGGATCCACAGGCTGGAAGCGATGCTCTACGCCCTGGACCAGATCAACAGCGATCCCAACCTGCTGCCCAACGTGACGCTGGGCGCGCGGATCCTGGACACTTGTTCCAGGGACACTTACGCGCTCGAACAGTCGCTCACTTTCGTCCAGGCGCTCATCCAGAAGGACACCTCCGACGTGCGCTGCACCAACGGCGAGCCTCCGGTTTTCGTCAAGCCGGAGAAAGTAGTTGGAGTGATTGGGGCTTCAGGGAGTTCGGTCTCCATCATGGTAGCCAACATCCTGAGGCTCTTCCAGGTAGGGAGGCGCTCCCTCCGGGGCAGAGCGCGCTTTAGCTCCCCGCGCTCTTAATCCTAAAAGCTGGCTTGGACTCCAGGGGTGCGGGGTCAGGTCAGCCTTCTCGCAGTTTCACCCTGGAGATCCTGCGAATCCCTCCCACCCCACCCGAGGAGGTACCTTCCCTGCTTGGTTCATTTCCCTTCCATCTCTCCCCTGTCCGCGCTCCACTCCATCCGGCTTGACATCCTGGATTTATGGCCCCATTTACAAGAAGCAATCTGCGAAAAACAAGGCGATGATTTACATGGGTTTGCATTAGAGTGAAATATGGTCCAAAAACAGGCTTGTAAAAGTGCCGGGCTCCTGTAAGAGCCGGTTGGGCTCGTGGAATATGAAAGATGAGAAGACGCCTCGAAACTGGGCATTTCTCAACTCCCCAGCTTCCCAGCCCCAAGCCACCCGGCAAGCCGCAGCTCGCTTGGAAAATTTCAAGAAGAGCTTAGGGAGGCACTTCTTAAACCGAGGGATAGGTTTTCACCTACGCGTGGATGTCAATTGCCCATCTGTCTCGGGTTGGATCTCCCGACCTGTAGCCTGTCTCCGCGAGGGCTTTGGGGCGGAAGGCGCGGGGACGCTCCCCAAGTGGGGAGATGCCACCCGCAGACGTGACCCCCGGGTGATTTGCTCTGGGCAAGTGTTTGCACCGTCTAAATTGCATTTGCAGTCCGGCCACTGGCAGGAGCTGGGCGATCAGCTTTCTACTCCTGCCACTTCAGAGCCCAGAGATGAGCTCATGCTAACTGCGAAACAAAATCGCTTTCGCTGCCTCCGCCCTCCGCCCATCCTTCCCACGACCTCCCTACCACAGCCCCCCAACCCCTTCCCTCGGCTCCGAAAACGATTCCCGGAGCCAGGCTAGAAGGCGCCTGGAGGGAGGCACTAGGGTGCGCTGAGCAATGCCGGCCGCCCTCCTGCTCCGGGCGCCAGAGGGCAACGGCGAAAATGGGAGGAAGGCGGATCCGGGGCAGCTGAGCGGTGGGTTCTACTGCAGTGCTCTCTCTCCGCCCGCTCCCGCATTTTGTGCCCCGTGGCTCCTGTGCTGCATTGGGTATAAACTGATGCATTTTGGATTTTAAGAAATTGAGTTCCAGGGTCTGTGTGATTGTGGGTTCCCTTCTCCTTGTTTCCCCGTCTATTTCTTTTTTTCTCTTTCTCCCTCCTTTGTGTTTTTCTTCTTCTCTCTCCCTCTTTCAGTTTCTGATTCTTTTCTCCCTCTCAACCCCCACCCCCAAGGTGTTTTTTTTTTTTTTTTCATCTCTGTTTGAGATGATCCTTTCCTAATGCACAGCTCTCTCCCTGCCAGGAAGTGCCCCAACCCAATTAATCCCTTCTCTAGATGTTCTGGCTAACCCTGGTGTCCTTATGCTCCCCATATCTAACGAATTGGCTCCCTTCCAAATGCTTTCCCAAAGGGCGTTGGGTTTCTGAAGGGGATTCCTTTTGAGATTCAAACTGTCACCACATCAGCACCTAGGAGTATGAAGTTTGTGTGTGAACTAGAAGGACAAGTGCCTGCCCAAGGCTGCAGCCTGGTATGGCCCCTCTGATCTTCTGAATATCCCTAACACTTCTGGAGTATGCTGTTGTGGGAGTCCCTAGATATCTGCAAACCCAAAAAATGCTTTGGGGGCAGCCTTCATTCTGAGATGATGCTTTTGGGAAGAGGTTGGGTTATTGTCAGCCAAACCCAGAAGCACTTCCTTCCTGTCTGAGCTTAAAGCCAGGCAACTTAAGAGGGCAGTGCTGCAGGAGAAAGTGAAGTCAGAGATCACCTGGGAACCACTAGGGCCACTCGCAACCCTGTGAGCCCCGAGCCCCAGGGGTCGAAGGCATATTTGGTGTTTCACATGTTTAAATTATTTTGGTGCCTGTTCCTCTCTTCACTCAGAGCACTGGTAGTACTGCAGATGGGCCTGTTTGTCTGAAAAAGAGTGCAATGTTCAAGTCAGGAGAGGAATTGCAGAGTAGGCTGAAGGACTGTGTTTGCTGAGAAAGATTCCAGGGGGAGCTGATTCTTCCTCTGGTGTGTGAACCTGAGGCTCTTGTGAGCAAAAGAAATAGCTTGCCTTATTCCCCCATTCCCTGGGCTGGGAAGAAAAGGAACTGAATGCCAATGTTAGTGTGGGTTGGGACCACAACCATTCAGAGAAAACACTGTCATTTTCCTCTAATTTGCAAATTGCAGCTATTCATGTTGGATTGAACAGCTGAGGGAAAAAGAGCCCCCAGTTTTCACCTGCATTTATGGAGAAGAGGCTGGGTAGCAGGAAGAATGCACCAACTTGTGGCTTGTGCTACAAGCCGGGTATAACTCTTGGTGTGGGTATCCTGCTTCACCATTGCCCCTGTTGGAATATATAGCTATATATTCCAACAGTCTCTCCCAGTAGCCTTTTTTTTTTTTTCTTTTGCACGTGATTGTAGGAGCTCTGGGCATGCAAGTCTAATCCCTAGTTTCCCAGCTTCTGTAAGCCTACAAAATGAATAGAGAGAATAGTGGTACACAGACCCATTGTTCCAAAGCACAATCAATTTAGAGAGAGAGGGAAAGAACTGTAGGTGAATCTTCTCTGGGACTGCAGGGTTCAGCTCAATTAAGATTGTCCTATATAAAAGAAGCTCCTGTAAATGATTGAATTCTTAGCTCTCCAGAGATTTGAGTTTTCTTTTCCAGGGCCAGTAGGTTGCTGTGGGAACCATGCCAAACGTATCATTTGAGATAAAAAATTATGGTGAGATAAGCTTCTAGGCTGGAGGAAGGAATACTTAGTGACTTAGTGACTTAAGTACTACACACTGGGGGTGGGGGACAGGAAGGAGTAATGAGATAGTAATAAAAGTAACTAATGTTGTTGTCAGAAAAAACTGGAATGAAGTTCTTTCCTGAAAATTAGGACCTGGGCAAGAATGACTCCTCAGATATAAATAGTGTCTATGACTTTGAATTTTCATTTGCCTGCTGGTCTACCAGACCAAAGATGTCAGCTGAGCAAGTCTTCTCTCTCTCTCTCTCTCTCTCTCTCTCTCTCTGTTCTCTGTATGCACACTGAATTGATTAGTAAGTGACATGTCAGAGGACAGGAATGATGTCCACTGGGTCTTTCAAATCTAGGAATTTGAGGCTAATGAAATTAGTGTGTGGCCAGGGCTCTGCCAACAAGAATTAAGTCACTGCAACCACCCTGCAATGCATTTTCAGCCTCAGAGAAACATCAGGGAGGAATTTCTGGAGATTTGTTTCTGAGCCTGTACAAAATAATACTCTCCTAATGCTAAGAAAGATTAAATGTAAATTAATTTTGACTATGAGTAACATATTTAAAAAATAATCACAGAGTGGGGATGGCTTAAAGTAGAGAGCTTATATAATATGGTGTCCAAAGGATAAATCTCCCCTGACCACTGTTTTATGGGCTATAAGTAAGATATATTATAGTGGAAAGTAATAGGCATGTTTTTATTCAAGGCTTCTCTGTTATTGACTTGAGAGCAAACACTCTGAGAGTATAAATTACTCTTGCTACATCCTGACTCTGAATGAACAATATTTCATGGCCAGTGACATGGTCTAAGCCATAGACTTGGAATTGAATGGCATCTGTTTCAGTTGCTTTGTTCCTTCAAAAGCAACTAGATGGAAAAAGTGGCCAACTTGACTCTTGTTGGAGCATATTGCAGATCTCAACCTGTGGACTTTATACCATAAATGAAATACATTTGTAAATTTCTAAATGTCGTCCTTCTGTTCATTGAAGCTTGAACATAATCTCAAACTTCCAGGGCATTTTACATATACATACCTAGTTTTCTTCTTCCTTCTTTCTTTTGCTCCCTCTTTTCTCTCTTTCTGTCCATCTTACATAATTGGGTAGAACTGGGCACCTAGGATGATATGGTATTACTATAGTAGGAATTTTTTTTAAACAACGCTAACCTACTCTTTTTAAAATTTCATAAATACAGGTGTCAGTGCCATTTGGAATAGGCTCTATAACAATCTCTGCCTCCACATTTACTGTGTTTCAGGAAATTTACCTAACAGATGGTGAGTGGGCAATTTTTAAAAGGGGCATTTTTGAAAAGAGCAGAGAGGGAAGGAATAGAGGCAGGCACATACTATATTTGAAGATACCTCCACGTTTATATTTTATGTATACAGGCCCATAAGATTAAGATGTCTTTGGGAATTTTTCTCTTCAAAAATAATGGAAATAATGATGGCCTTTGCTTCGTTTTCATAAATTCTTAGAGTATAACAAACCATAAATGCTCCATTTCCTATATATATAAGTTGTGTCATGGCCTTAAAAGACAATAGCCAGATTACACAAAGTGCACTCCAATCTCATTCCTGCCATTCATTAGTCTTGTTACCCTAAATAAATTGATTATTTTTTCCAGGCCTCAGTTACTTCATCTGATTTTTTTTTTCTTTAAAAATAAATGTTTCTAAGTCTTTAATCTCTTCAGGTCATAGTTTGCTTGGAGAAAACCCGCTCTTGTCCAAACTCTATGAGGTCATATTTCTGGCTCCCACTTTGAACTTTGAGCGAGTTTGGGGGAACTTTTAAAGAATATTTTCACCGGTATCTTAATATCAGTCTAGCTCATTTCTCATATTCAGACTTTTCCCCCTTTTTCTTTTGCTGGTGTGCTTCTTAGTCATGTATATATATCAAGGCTGGTGTTGAGGAAAATGACCTTCTGGGTTGGCTTACTGCATGGTCAGAAGACCTGGGACAGGGAGCAGAAACTGTGGAATTTATAGAGGCAGATATAGCTTTCATTATCCAGTGCTGTCCCCTTTCATCTTGCAAAAACACCAGGCTTTCTTTTGGAAAACTGCCAAATAAGGACTTCCTGCCTCCTCCCTGGCCCAAATAACTGAACTCAAGCAAAGCAGGTGATGGGTTCAGGTGTAGGCATCTGACCTTGGCCAGAATCCTCCCCAAGACTTTTCTGTCAGAGGAAAATGGGAAAATTGGCTCCTCTCTCTGGAATTTCTAAGCTGGGGAAAAAACAACTCTGGGACTCCCAGTGGCCATTCAACACAAGACAAGACTTTCTGTAGAATAAAGTCATACAGAGGTAGGCAGGGTTGAGTAATGGAGAGAAAGCCCGAGCCCTGTTGATATTCTGAAACTCTCAAACCCAACTCTATCTGCATCAGCTGAATCCCTGAACTTTCAGCACTTGTTCTTAAAATAAATTAATTAATCAAAATTCCTTCTACTATTTCCAGTTTGTTTTCAGCTATGTGCAGTTAAAAGTCTCCTAGCCAGGGGCTCCTGGGTGGATTAGTCGGTTAAGCATCTGACTTTGGCTGAGGTCATAATCTTGCAGTCATGAGTTCGAGCCCCGCATCTGGCTCTCTGCTGACAGCTTGGAGCCTAGAGCCTACTTCAGATTCTTTGTCTCCCTCTCCTTCTAACCCTCCCCTGATTGCGCACTTCCTGTCTCTCTCTCTCAATAATAAACACTAAAAAACAAAAACAAAACAAAAACAAAAACAAACAAAAACAAAACAACAACAACAAAAAACCCAACAGCCTCCTAGCCAAAACAAGCGATTTCTTAGCTTAGTGTAAGGCTTGCTGATTGGCATCCATTAAGTGAGAAATAATATAGGATATTTTCTTTACATTAAATATAATCCTTCTAGCGCAGGTTTGGGATATTCAGAACTCTGCATTCTTCCCTCTCTTCTCAACATTTGCTTTATTAACATGAAGCATTTGTTATCCCATCTTGATGCAATTGAGAGAGAAGGTGAACACTTCTGATGTGGAGTGCAGCATATAGGCCTCCTATTTGGAAGCTTTAGAACCATCCTTGCTTCCCTTCATTACAGCAAATCTTTTGTTGATGTCTCCAGGGAAGAGCAGCATTTTCCTGGCATAATGGAGTACAAAATGCATTAAACTCCTGGGTCACTCTACAGTAAGCATCAAGCCTAACTACTTGTCTTCCCCTTTTACTTAAAATAGACAAAAAAGAACAGTCACAAACACATTTTTCCAACAACTAACCTGTATATGTGACTACTGTTTAGAAGACAGTTATGCAACATACATTCAGACCAATGAATTCATGGACCTTTTGTCAAATGACACAGTAAATATATGTATTTTATGCACCTAACAAAAGCAAAACAAAATCTTTGTTCAGGTAAATATCTGAGAAGAATATTATGGTAGCATTTATGATTATGATATTTCCATGTTTGACAAGTAACTTCCTTTCAATTATATTTACTGCTAAATGTTTCTTGAATCAAGTTATTATATTATAAGGTCAAAAATAAAATAATGTGAAGTTACAATATAGTATACATATCTGTTTTATGAGAACCAAAGCTCTAATTTCTTTTCAATAACAGTAGTAGTAACCACATTAATAATTTGATCTTTGCTAGGAGCCATTATGCCATGCACTATAAATACTTTATCTCATTTAGTTCTTACAATAGTTCTGCAAAAGGCATATTGTCATCCCCACCGTACAGCTGAAGAAAGTGATTCTCATAGCCCCAAGTCACATGACTGGTAAGTGGCAAAATCTAGATTCACACTCAGGTTTATCTGACAGTACCCTGGTTGTCAACCACTATGAATGCTGTTCAACTCTTGCACAAATGCAGAAATACTTAAAATAATTATAATTCACCTACCCTGAAACTGTGATGAAATTTGAAGACATCAAAGTGGCTGATTGCTTAACCACACCTATTTCCAGAAAGAAATAATATTTTATTTCAGTTCTACAATGAGATTAATTCTATAGGTCTGTTAAAACTTGAGCACACAAATCCTCACCCCCAAATGAAATATGGTTGTTGTCTATTATTCAACAGGTAGCCCTGTATGTAGGAAATAAATACATAGTAGACTGTCCATGCAAATAAAAGAGAAAAGACGTGGTTTTTTTTGGTCCTGATTCAGTGCCCATCATTATGGATTATGATGGCTCTTTCTGAACTTTATTTCATTCACTCTACTCTTTCTACAAACCTCAAGTGGGAAAATCCATCATTCAGATATATGTGCAAAGTGAGCGGACTGTATTAATACAATTGCTGAAAGTCAAGTTGATAGAGCACAGGAAATACATCCTAATAAATGCAACATTAATGTTTATGTGGGCCGTAGAGTGAGGGGAAGGAGAATTTTCAGTTTAATGGATTATTTTGCCTCTTGCTATGAAAGTGCTACAGCTAAATAGTTTTATAATTGGTCATTTACAGAACTCTCCATCTCTGGATGTTGTGCTCTCTCTCTTCTGTGGCTGCCAATCCTTTCTCTTGTTCTTGTTGGAAGATAGCAACGAAGCCACTTCAAGGGCTCAGCCTGCTTTTCTACCTTACTGTTTAGATGAAAATATTTCCATTTGTTAAAGTACTACTTAAAAATTTTTATTGGGTTTTAAACTTGACTGTGTTCTGAATGTAGTAGCACAGGCAGACATAATGCGGGATGTTTTCCTGGAGAAAACTTACTTTTATCAAAGGAGTCATCAGAATTTTCATGTAGGGGTGAAGAATAAAATTCTGGAGTTAGGTTTGAATTTAAATTCATCCTCACTACTTTTTACCAGTCTCACCTTGATCAAACAGGTACATTTCTTATCAACTTTCTTATATTTGAAATGGGAGTGATACAAGTATACTTGTCTGATAAGTAATTGTAAAGATTGCACAAAATAAGCATGGAAATATTTTAGCACTGAGTTTAGCATGTGATGAGTGTTCAATACATTTAAAAGCTGTTATTTTATTATTATTATGCTATTATTACTAAATATAACTATTTCTTAAATGTCACTATTGCTAAATTTACTGTAAAATTACCATAATAATCCATGCTGGATTTCACTCTTTTTGTTCCTTTGTTTAAATGGAAAATATTACACACACACACACACACACACACACACAGTGAGAACACATTAGTAGTATTATTCAGTGGAGTGAGAATTTCTATGGCTGTGATTAAGGTGAACAAGGAATGCCATGGACTTATATACCAGACAGGCTAAGAATAGTGGGCTATGGGGTTTGTCAGCCCCAAGTTTGAAGTCCACTGTGACCTTTTTGTAGCCATACAACCTTGAGGAACTTACTTAAACTTTTTGAGTTCTACCACTGGTTTCCTCATCTGTATTTTTTTCCAGAAATATTTATTAAGCATCCCTCTTGTGCACTGTTCTTTGTGCTTGGACATATCAGTGACTAAAAGAGACAAGTGTGCTCTCTCTCTCCTCTCTCTCCCCCTCCCTTCTGTCTTTCCTCCCCTATCCTCTTCCCTTTCTCCTATCTCTACTCTTATGTCAGCTTACACTCTCATGTGGAAACAGATAGATGTGATAAATAAGTCCTACAGTATGATAGTTGATGAACCCTATGGAATATGGAAAAGAACATGAAGCATGCTGAGGAATGTTGGGTTGGTAGTCCTGGGGGGTGTACAGGTGGGTTCTATTTTTAACTATGGTAGTCAGGGTGGATTTCATAAGGTGACAGTTGAGTAAAGACTTGAAGTGAGGGAATTGTCAGAATGGATTAGGGGAAGACCATCCCCTGCCAGCCGGAACAACCAGTGCCAGAACGCTAAGGCAGAAATATGCCTGACAGGTTGGAGGAACATCAAAGATGCCACTATGACTGAGTAAGTCAGGAAGAGAAAGGGGAAGCAAGAGGGCTTGAGATTAGAGATATGACAGGGCAGTTTGGGAAGTCTTGGTAGTCCTTGGAAGCCATCACATGTATTTTGTCTTACCATAAGTGTAGGCAGTGAGTGGTGGGATTTTAGCATGATGCGTCTGTTGGTTTAAAACAATGTCATCTGTGGTATTGAGGATGGGGGAAAGAGTGGAATTAGGGATAATTTCAGGAGGTGATTACAGGTGCTTAAGAGATGACTGGTGGTGGCTTGGGCCAGGATTTTAGCAGCAGATGATTCAAGAAGTGATACATTTGGAAGATGGTGACACTATTTCCTGGTAAATAGAATGGGAGATGTGAAAGGAAGAAAAGGGACAAGGTGAATCCAAGACATGGGGCCTGAGCAAGTGGAAAGGTGGGATTACTATCACTTCAGATGGAAGAGGTTTGGAGTGGAGCACATCTGGGGGATCAAAGATCAGATCTGGAGGTAGAAGGTTTGAGAAATTTTTTGACATCCAAGTAGAGATGCTGAATGCACAGTTGGATATACAAGTCTGCAGTTATGAAGAAAAACCTAAACTAGAGATACATTTTCATAAAACGGAGATAACTAAGAATGACTACATGGGAATACTATTTTAAAGATTAAATGAAATAATGCGGTTAACACTGTGTATTCCCCCCAAATTTAATAACTACTAGCTAAAGACAATTGTCTGAAATGAAAAAAAAAATCCTATAGTTTTTGCAGTAGAACTGAACAAAGTGATGTCACAGTCATTTTAACAGTATTTGTGACACAATTGTTTTAAGTCAATTTATATAACATAAAAGTTGGGGATTTGCATCACTGGTATACAGTTGACCCTTAAACAATGTAGGAGTCAAAGGTACTGACCCCCACACAGTTGAAAATCCACACTGAGCTTTTGAGTCCCCTAAAAGTTAATAGCCTACCTTTGACCTGAAGCCTTAGTGATGACATAGACATTTAATTCACACATAGTTTGTTTTTTTTATATGTATTATGCACTGTATACTTAGGATAAAGTAAGCTAGAGAAAATAAAATATTACTACGAAAAATCATAAGGAAGAGAAAAGACATTTACAGGACTGTACTGTATTCATTGAAAAACCCCATATATAAGAGGACGTACACAGTTTAAACCCATGTTGTTCAAAGGTCAGTTGTATAGGAGAGTTTAAGCAGAGACCCAGGTATTCAAGGAAAAATAATGGGCCTGTCTTATAATATCCTTATGGGTACAGACTTTGATCACTTCATTGGGCATCTCATATCTTCCATTCACTTTGCTATTGAATACACGGTGGGGAAAATTTGATCTTACTGGTTTTGAGCTCCCTTTAGGTTTTTACAAATTGTTTAACAACCTTTGTAGCTTAACCAAAATTCTGTTCCTTATTCATTTGATTATCGGATACTGGTCTAAGCATGTCCTTATACTAAAAAATGCATGACCATGTTGTCTCTACACATCTATAATTGTATTTTAACACTGTCATTATGTAAGCTATATTTTAATGGCAATTATAACAAATTTTATATCAACACATCCGTTTCTAGTGTTCAGGGGGAGAGCAGCATGTAGTAAATTTTATCAAAATATAGCATCTGAAGAACAGAACAGAGGGTAATTGTGTAATTCTGTATTCACTATAATTAAGTTCAGTGGAGTTGGCATAATAGAATTAAGATGAAAAAAAAAAAAACAACAAAAAACCCAACATTGAGGCACCATGGCTCCCTGTCATAACACACCCTTTTCACATCAGAGAACATACACTTGGCGTCTTTCTTTTTCTTTTTTTAATATGAAATTTATTGTCATACGTCGCTCCTCATCAGGGAAATACAAATCAAAACCACACTTAGCATATTTCTATACAGAAATGGAGAAAGGAAGAGGCCAGAGGATGAATGGCAGACACTAAAAGAGCGGGATTATGAAAAACAATGTAGCAATGAAATATTGCTTCTGGATTTGGTAGGTGGGGAAAATCTACTAGCATGTATGCCTGCTGGGACCACATTTTCTGGAACACTTAAACCCAATGTCAAATATGCTGTCTCATCTTCCTTGTAAATAGGGATGTATCTTTGCTTCCTGTTTCTTGAAAATGGGTTGTAAAGATTATCACAAGAACTGTACCATATGATAAGTACATTGTTTTGAAATGACTGACACTCTGTCAGGTGTCACACTCCAAGTTTGCTGTCTCTTTCTCTTAGACTTATTTTAGTTTGCAGTATGGGACTGGGTAATGGGAAAGATCACTGGAATTTTTATGTCTTCAGAAGGCAGTGTAGCATAATGGTTAAGATTGTAGGCACTGGACGTAGGTTATATTCCTGCTTTCCACTTGTTAACTATATTAGCTTGGTCAGTTTAGCTGATTATCTGCCCCTCAGTGTTCCCATCTATAAGGTGACGATAATATTCCATCCTCTTAGTACTGTCTTCAAGATTAAATGAAATTACCCATGCCAAGCACTTAATACAATGGCTAGAGCACAGCAAGGTCTATTTATCAACATTATCATCATCATCATCATCATCACCATGCCAGGTACTATCTCTCCAATGCATCATTTCATTATCTCCTCCCCGCCATTTCTATTTCTGCCATGTTTCTATATAAGAGTAGGGTTGTGACAGAGCTTTTCCTTCCACTGGTATCTGATCGTTAGTCCTCAAGGTGGATGGACTTGGAGACAGCATACTGCTCCTCATTGAAACAATTCCTGTTTTGGAAAGGGTAGTTGGATGTTGAGGCCAAGGAATTTTCTCTCTTCATCCGGGAGACTAAAGAAATATTCAGGCCTCAGAAGAGAAGTCAGGCAAAGGGCAAAATGGTTATTTTCATACTTTAGTGATTAAGCACAAGTCAGGCAGACTGAATTTGAACTCCTTTCCATTGTGTATTGACAGTGAGATGTTAGGTGTTTTTTGCAACTCCTGTGAGTTTACAGTTGATAAAAAGAATAATAATATTAGGACCTACTGTATAGCATCATTGTAGTAAGTGAATAAAGCATTTAGCATGTTTTTGGCATACAGTAATCAGTTAATACTTATTAACTTCCACAAATACTATCAGTACTACTAATAGTATTAAGTAGTTGAACAAATATGATGTCCTTCCTTTTCTTAAGTTGAACATAATTATTTGAATAATCACCTTACGTTTATTAAGGAGTGCTTATAAAGCCTCATGAACCCCAGAGGTCCTTCAGCTTTTCTCCTCATCAGACCTGTCCTGGAGGGGTGGAGTCAACACCATCCCATCACTGCCATCATTGTCACTTAACTAACCATACTAAACACTTTCTGTGTGCTGGGCACCAACTTGGCCCTGTATGTGTACTATATCATGTTGTTCTCACATTCAGGTGGGAGACCTGATTATCATCATCCCTACTTTACAGATAAAGACACTGAGGTGTTAAAAAATAAGCATTTTGACTCACAGCAAGAGATGGAGCTGATATTTAAACCTCTGTCTCTCTGACCTCAATGGCCTGTAAATTTTATTATACTGCATCCTGGTAAAAAAATATGATTCCAGCCACTTGGGTAAGAGAAGTCTTGATCCTCATATTCCTATATATCCCATGCTGTCCTTGCCTCAGTACTAGTAGGGAGAGGAAAGGCCCTTTTCAAAGACCAGTCAAAGGGAAATTACTCCCTTTTGCCTTTCTTCAATCAATTAACCAATATTTTATTTCCTTAAGAATCCCCACATGTTACTTTTGGTACTTACCTTGGCCTCTTAGCATTCTTACATTCTATACATGACTCATCCACTCTATTACGTGTTAATTTATTTGAGGTCAAGTAGGGTCTTATCCTGAAATGCAATTTTATCCCAGTAGTGTCCAACTCTGTGCTTTTCTTTTTATAGTTTTATAGTGCATCTGCAAATATTTCTTTGAGTTTTGTTGAATTGTGCTCATCAATAGTGCATTAAAAGTTATATACAGAGATCTTCCTTATAAAGAAAACTTTCTAAATAACTTTCTAGCTGGTTCTTTTTATAGGATTATTCTAGAAATTATAATCTTCAGGTTGCTTTGTTTTTAGAGTAAGTACTTCATGTTACCTTATTTTAACATATAATAACATAGCTCTATTGTCTATATCAAACCTATGAGTCTTCACTGGCTTGTAACTTCGCTTGTTGATTGTTGTTGATTTTTCCATTTACAGTGACATAATGCGGTCCTGTCATGGGTGGGGCTGGGTTGGAAGATACATCTAAGAGCCACAGATTGGTTTTCTAAAGAATTAACATAAAGAACTAGAGTTCCTTTCATATTTTGCAGAATCAAGAATTTCATTTTTATAATTTTGTTCATTAAAGAAGTATGGCACTATTTTCAAAATACTATCCTAATTTGCTAATCTTCTTCTCCTTAATCTTAATGAGAAGAGAGTAGGCTGAAATGAAGAAGGTCACTATGACCATTGGAACCACTGAGGTAGGAGTTAGTCACTGAGTTTTGTTTTCATCTCTCCTCTGTTAGCTTATTTCTTCAGAGCTTACTAGGTGCAAGGTACTTAACTAACCATTGTAAATGGGTTGCTTCATGATCCCCTGATAGTGAAACAGGAAAGATATGTATTATTATGATCCCCCATAGTGCACATATGGAACAGAACCTCAGAGGTAGTATTTGCTCATTAAAATATGGTAGAAGTGGAACTTGGATTCAGGTCTGTTTGACTCCCAAATCAGTGATTTTTAATTAAGGTTATATAACCTTGTGTGTTACTAGATTGTTTCCAAAATTCTCTCAGCTCTAACTTTTTATAGTTAAGTGTTTGATTGCAAGTTTAACAGGGGTGAGGAGAGGTAGGGCGGAATTCCAGAATATTGAATGTTTTTTTCTTCATATATATCTCTATATAGGTGTATATATACATACCCATATATATATGGGTATGTATATATATGTATATGTGTATATATATATATATATGTATATATATATATATGGGTGTGTATATATATATAATGTATAAAATTATTCATATTTAAGAACAGTTTTAAATTGAGGAAATATATGTATTTATATTTAAATTTTGGCTTCTTCTAGCCAGTAGCAAATGAAATTATTAGCACAGATAGCACAGATATACACACAGCAGAGAAATAGCCAATCAGATTTAATTCAGTAGTTTGCTTTTTTTTTTTTTTTTTTTTTTTGGTAGATTTGTGTGTTGTGATTTTATATCTGCAGGTAATTTGTTGAAGAAAATATTTCTACCACTTTACACAAAACTAAATTCATTTAACAATACAGTGTCAAATGTCTTAGTACATCTTTAATCTTTAATGTCATCAGATATATAGAATTATAGACATACCCCAAAGAAATAATTTGAAGATGTAATTACTTGAATTTCCCTTATACCTATTTACTTTTGTTAATTAAAAAACTATATATTTAATTGTATTTATCTGTTTCTCTGAAGATGGAAAATACTGACTGAAACACAAAAAGTTAAAAGATATTATATAAAATTACAAAAACTGAGAAAATGTCAAAGAAATAACCTTTTTTAAAAAAAAATAAAACTTCTTCCTGTGGAGCCTAATGCAGGGCTGGAACTCACAAACTATGATGTCATGATCTGAGCTAAAAGCAAGAGTCAGACCCTTAACCAAAGGAGTCACCCAGCCACCCCAAAGAATTGAACTTCTAAACAGTGTTTGTGTGTGTGTGTGTGTGTGTGTGTGTGTGAGTGAGTGTGTAGTATTTCTTCTTCTGAAGGAATTAATCTCAAAGCTCTACTAAGGCTTTTCAGAGACCCATTTAATGAGCAACTATTTTGTGCCTGAGACTGCACTCTGCACTAGAGATTCTAGAATAATGATAGTAATAACAATAATAAAAATATAAATTTTCAAAGACCTTCCTTCCAAGTAAAGTCCACTGGGCAAACAGAGTGAGCCTCACATTAAAAATGGCAGTGATTCTCAAACATTAATGTGCTGAAGAATCATGGCAGGCATGCTGACCAGTCCAGTTCTTTGTGTGTGTGTGTGTGTGTGTGTGTGTGTGAGTTTATTTTTGAAAGAGAGAAAGAACAAGCTCGGGAGGGGCAAAGAGCAAAGGAGACAGAGGATCTGAAGCGGGCTGTGCGCTGAAAGCAGAGAGCTCCATGTGGGGCTCAAATTCACAAACTGTGAGATCATGACCTGAGCTGAAGTTGGACTCTTAAACCAACTGAGCCACCCAGCTGTCCCAAACCAGGCTGATTCTTGATCCCCTTCTCCAGTTGGTCAGGTATGAGGTCTAGGTAACTCTATCTTTAGTGAGCACCTCCAGGAGAGTCTAAGATGGATGTTCCCAGCTGTCCTCAGTCTTCAGTGAGCATCAGATTTGCTTGAGAGTATTGTTAAGAAAGATTGCTGGGCTCTACCTCTACACTTTCTGGATCAGTAGGTTTATATTTCTAGTCATTCCTTAGTTGTTGCTGACATTGCTATCGAAGGGACCACACTTCAAGAACCACTTATCACTTGTTTATTGAAAACATGCCTCACAATTCTGTAGTGTAGGATTATGTGTGCAGTGAAAGAGACATGCACAAAGACACATGGAGGCAAGGGGACTCCACCCCAATTGGTCAAAGGTAACAATAGTAGCTAGAATTGATTGACTCAGGAAAGGTTATAAGAACTTGCTCATTTAATCCTTTCAATAAAGTATGTAGGGGCTACTTCATGTCCCCATGTCCTAAACTGGTAGGAAGCAGATTAAGAGTTCAAATCTAGGAAGTCTGATTCCAGAACCCACATTCTTAACCATTCATAAAGGTTGTCAGTGAAGGCCTTCTGGCCTCCAAGTGTAGATAGGAGGATGAGTGGACACAAATCCAGTACTCATCTGGCGTGTGTGTTGTAGGAGGTGGGAGAGGATGAGGGCTTCCAGAGGAACCAGCCCTACCCACACACCTAGCCTAAGTAGGTCTGATTATTAGGAGTCTAAAACAAGAGTATAACTATGGTATGGTGAGAAGCATTCTAGAAACCTGGGGTTAGAATTCTCAGTAATGAGTTTTGCTGAGCTAAGAAAAAGTAAGAGTGACTTACTTTACTTTTTGCATGTGAAAAGAAGTTTGGAGATAGTCCCACTAGTGTTAATTCTGCTGTGGAAGAAGTGCCCGCAAGGGACAAGCTTCCTCCACCTTTTATCTCCCACTTCTCTAGCATGTCACTGTGATCCCTCTACTTGCAAGGTGACTGCTGACCCTCTACAGTTCTCTAACCATCAGGCAGGAAGAAAGAAGAGGGGGAAAAAGGAAAGAAAGACAAAGACAGATAAAAAGTGTGTGTTAGGGAGCCTGGGTGGCTCAGTCCATTGAGCTTCTGACTTAGGCTCGGGTCATAATGTCACAGTTGGTGAATTCAAGCTCCCAGCATCAGGCTCTGTGCTGTCAGCTCAGAGCCCACTTCTGATCCTCTGTCTCACTGCCCCTCACCCACTCATGAACTCTGTCAAAAATAAGTAAATGTTGGGGCGCCTGGGTGGCTCAGTCGGTTAAACATCTGGCTTCGGCTCAGGTCATGGTCTCGCGGTCCGTGGGTTCGAGCCCCGCGTCGGGCTCTGTGCTGACAGCTCAGAACCTGGAGCCTGTTTCAGATTCTGTGTCTCCCTCTTTCTCTGACCCTACCCCGTTCATGCTCTCTGTCTCAAAAATAAATAAATGTTAAAAAAAAATTAAAAAAAAAGTAAATGTTGAAAAAAAAAGAATGTGTGTTGTGTGTGTATGTTGTGGGAGGGCACGAATATCAGGGCTACAGAAAGGCAGTGTCTAAATCAGAGAGCAAATTATTTGCTGCAACTCATCAGCAGACTTCCATTTAGATCTCAAGGATGTAAGGCTTAAACCTGACTACCTTAACCTTAAGGATAATGAGGTCCACTAAACCAGGGCTCTGATAGTAAGGAATAGGCAGAGAGTGTTTATTGATTAGACAACTAGCAGTCGGCACAGATTTCCTCCCCACCATTACAAACATATACCCCCCCAACTGTATTTTATTTCATATATTGTACTTTAAAGAATGGTGGGAAACTTTACTTATCTGTAAATAGTCTCTTAGAAAGGGTACAATTATATAATTATACAACCCCCTGGAGACCTTCTTTCTTCTAAAAACTCTTTGAAAACTGTTCAAGGTTGAGGACATTTTGATCTTAATTTAGTAACTTGCAGTTGATTATCCTGGAATGACATCCTCTCTCTGCAGATGTTCTGTCAGGCTTTAGAAAATTCTGGAAGAAGTGGACAGAGATGTTTTATGGTACATGTATAAGTGATATGAATCTATTCAAAATAAAATTCATTTAGGGACCAAAAGGCATTCATTTCTGCTGTGTTTTTTCTTCTTTACATGTTCACAAATTTTCCTTTCTAAAATGCCTTTGAACAAATCTGTTAGATATTATGTATCTACTTCTCCTGTCTGAATTCTTTATAACCAAACTTTCTTCAGCCTGTGCTCTCTCATTCTTCTTTGTTGAAAGTATTTCTCTGGATACTCACCTCTTCTTCTTACCTCATATTTGAACTCCTATCTTAAACTAAAGCAATAGTCTTCTATGACTTCTCCAGCCCTCGAAGAACCTGCTTTTGTGGGACAAAGAAAGAAAAAGGTAGACTTACTGGTTAACTGAGAAGGTGAGCAATATGTGGAGTGTCTCAGAATTAAAACGTAAGAAAAGTAAAAGCACTAGAAGAAACTGAGAGATGGGCTTGTTCAAACACTTTATTTTACAAATGAGTAAATGGAGTTCTAAGAGAAAAATATGACAAACTGCCAATCTCAGTGGCATGACACACTGGAAGTTTATCACTCACTGACTCAGTAGTTCAGTATGGACTTCTGTTGTTCAAAGGTCAGCTTTCTGCTCTGTGATTCAGGAACCCATCACGTCCGTCCATCATGTGCCTTTACATTTGTCTCAAAAGGGAAAGGGGAGAGGAAGTTGCAAGCGCACAACCCATTATCCTTCAAATATAAACTCTTCACATCACTTTTGGTCAAGTTCTTTGGGAAAGAACCAGTAATGTGGCCATACACAATTGCAAGTGGAGACGGGGGATGTTGCCCCTGGCTTGGTTTTAGTGCTGCTTTTATAATCTGGAGGAGCTAATTAAAAGTCTTCCCTCTACAACTGGTTGTTTCCACCACAATGAGCGATCAGCCTGAGGCAATAGATTCAGTGTGTGTGTGTGTGTGTGTGTGTGTGTGTGTGTGTAGTTGTACAGACAGTTTAGTATGAGCTGACACTTGGGGGCCTGTACCTTAAAAAAGAGTACGGATCAAATTACTTCTTGCTTTCTTTCCTAGTTCACGATGACTCCTCCCTAATTCCTATCATCCTGCTATTTCACTCCCACCTCAATATCAGATAAAAGTTGTGAAATAAATTTTTCCAAAGCCTCCAATGCTTTGAAAGGTAATAAAGTACTTGGACCCTCTGCAACTTCTACCAATTTCAAATGGTAAATTTGTGGAAAGTAAATTGATATTGATTTAAAAAAAAAAAGATGTTTTTTTTCTTGTACACCTACACCCTGAACCATGGTGCAAAATTAATGGAAAATTAGAGAATTCTGTCTTCTAGTTGTAAATTAAAATATTTTTAATTGTAAAAATACAATTTTTTACAAGTGCAAAAACTACAAAAATGGAAAATATACAAAGAGAAAAAGTAAAAAAAATAACTGAAATTTCCATTTCTCATAAATCATCTCCCTAACATTTTTAAAGTTGTCTTTTGAGACTATTTTTGTGAGGGAAGGTGCACATAAACACAACACAAACATATTTTTACTTGGTACTACATTATGAACATGATTCCATATCACTTTAATGAAAATTTGTATTTTAATTTTTAATGGTTGAACAGCACTCCATTATTTATTTAACCAGTTCCCTACTGCTTAACATTTAGATTACCTCCATTTTGCTTCTCTAAACAATGAAAAAAACATCCCTGTTCCCATTTCTTTGAGCAGTTGTTCACTTATTTCCCTAGAACGGATTTCTAGAAATTGGATGGCTGCTTGTTAATTTTGGTATTTACACTCCTCCTGTCTTCCAGAAGTGTGACACTGCATCACTTTTCTGCTAGCAGTTGCGCATCCTGTGTGGTTTTAACCTGTCACCAATACCAGGATCACCACCTATTTAAGTCTTGGTCATTCTGATGAGTAAAATATGGCAATTATTTTTTTTATTATTTAAAAAAAAGTTCTAATGTTTATTTTTTAAGGAGAGAGAGACAGAGCATGATCTGAGGAGGGGCAGAGAGAGAGGGAGACACAATCTGAAGCAGGTTCCAGGTTCGGAGCTGTCGGCACAGAGCCCGACAAGGGGCTCGAACTCATGAAATTTGAGATCATGACCTGAGCTGAAGTCGGATGCTTAATTGACTGAGCCACCCGGGTGCCCCAAATCTGATAATTATTTTAATTTAATTTATTTGATTAGTAATAGTAAGATTGAATACATGTTCATATATTCATTGGCTGTCCCTCTTCTTTTGTGACTTTATGACCTTTACCCATGTTGTTTCATTTGATTTATAACTTTGAATATATGAATATGTTTATTTTTTGTGTATTATATGATGCAGTTTGATTTCGTTTACTAATTTTTCTTTGTATAAGAGATGTAATACTGTCAAGTCTATTTAAAAAAACCCTTTAATGAACACAGACGTGTAGAAAATCACCAGTCACCCTCTTGAATTTTATAGTGATTTCCTTTGGGCAGTATGGGAATGTAAATCCTTGCTTCATATATATTTTTTAATTTTTTTAATGTTTATTTTTGAGAGAGAGAGAGAGAGAGAGAGAGAGAGAGAGACAGAGCATGAGCAGGGAAGGGGCAGAGAGAGAAGGAGACACAAAATCTGAAGCAGGCTCCAGATTCTGAAATGTCAGCATTGAACCTGACTCAGGGCTCAAACTCACGAACTGTGAAATCATGACCTGAGCCTAAGTAGGATGCTTAACTGACTGAGTCACCCAGGTGCCCCAATCCTTGCTTCATATTATGGTTGGAAAGAATCTATCCCTCTGAAGAATCTTGCCTTGTTTATAAAAATGGCATTTGAAGTTGTGTGCTTGCCATCAGAAAAACAGAATTAATTTTTAGTATGAAATGCTGATTATCAACAACAGGCTAAGATAGTGCCTAGCAACATGAAGTGAGGGGCCTTGGGAGGGGGGGCAGCCTCTGTCCCCTCCAAAAAAAAGTAGGGATTTAACCTCTGGGACTCCTGCTTGGGGTGTCTTGATACAATCAGCCTAGGTAGTATGTCTTTTGAAGTATGATGAGTAGGTTGAGAAGTCAAAGCATTTATTATCCTTTGTCCCTTCAAAAAATGAGTGGAAAGTGTTGTCAAGCAGAGGTGATCAAATCGAGATATGCAGACTTGGAGCTCCCTTCATAGTCCTTAAAGTCAGTGTGAGACAACATGCCAATATAAATTATACTGATAACAGTATCAATGAGGCAACATTTAGTCCTTTAAATGACCTAACATTGTTTTTGTAGTATACTGCCCATTGGTAAATAGACAGCTATTGAATAAATCTGTCCATTATAATGAATGAATCCAGCACTCACATTTTGAAAAACTGAAACTGTATCCATTTGTTGAGAACAGAAGCTACTTGTTCTGCTTTATTTCCTCAGGTAGACTAGATGATTTTGTGGGCAGTAAGATGTTGCTACATCCCCCCCCCCCCCCCCGCCCCCAGAGCTGTCCAAAACTTGAAGCAGGTGCCTGGTCAGGTAGTTGGCTCCTTATTACTGAGAATATTAAAGTAGATGTGTATGATCAGCTAATTAAAGAAACTATTTATAATCTCTACAACTGTTGTATTCACTAGGGCATCCAATTACTCTAAAGAAGTCCTAATGATGCCTTAAGATAGTTTTGATTTTGATTAGCTGTACTCTTCTAATTATATTATCCATCATCATTTTGAGTATTAAAACATGCCTTTGTTCTCTTGTAACCTAACTATGTGGTCTTGGGCAAGTCACTAACCTACTTGGATACAGTTTTTAAGATGAAATAGAAATAATATTATAAGCTTTGAAGGACTGCAGAAAGATGAGATGTACTATTTATAAAATGTCTAGTATGTAGGCTGCCCCATGATACCTACTTGGTTAATTATAAATGTTGTTGATTTTATTTTTAATTTTGTTCCCAAACATCAATATTTGTATGTGGAACCCTAAAATTTGTTCTGAAAGTAGAGGACTTTGGCAATCTGGAAAGCTATTTGGACTCCTCCAATACTCCACATATACATTTCGCTTCTATTCCTCGAATCTTTATATTAATAGAATAAATGATGCTTGGTATGAGGACTCCAAGGTGATGGGAAACTATGGTTTAATATACACCTGGAAGTATGGATGGATTTCCATGCCCACTGCAAATGTGAGAAAGGCATTATTCCCACATTTTAAGGAGGTGGTGAAACGAACAACCAACTTGAGGAGACACTGGGGTGGGAAATCAAAGACCTCATTCCCTCTTGTGTTTACCTCACAGCTGCCCACAGGGGCTTTTAAGTTCTGCAACAGGAATTCCCACCTCATAGCCTTGTAGTTAGAAGTAAATTATGACACATAACTGATAACTAATAAATGTTATAGTTATAATAAATATCATTTATGTTTGCTTTGTGTTAAGCATTTTACAGTTATAACATCTTGAGGGATGTATTGTAATGGTTAAGAGTGTAGTTTTTTGAGGGGTGCCTTGGTGGCTCAATCGGACTCTTGATTTCGGCTCAGGTCCTGATCTCACAGTTCATAAGTTTGAGCCCCACATCAAGTCTTGCATCAGGCTCCATGCTGACAGTGCAGAGCCTGCTTGGGATTTTCTCCCTCTCTCTCTCACTCTCTCTCTCTCTCTCTCTCTCTTTCAAAAATAAGTAAACTTTAAAAAGTATTTTTAGGAAAGAGTGTAGTTTTTTGAGTTAGATAATCCTGGGTGGGAATCTTACCCTGATTACTTCTTCTTTTTTTCAGTTTTATTGAAGTATAATTGACAAGATTATATTTAAAGTATACATTGTGATGATTTGGTATATGTATACATTGTGAAAGGAATATTTCTATTGAGTTAACATATCCAACAGTTCACATATTTATAAACTTTACTGTGTATGGGAGAAAACACTTAAGTTCTACTCTCTTAGCAAATTATATAGTACAGTATTTGCAAGTATAGCCACCATGTTATACATTAGATCCTCAGGCCATATTTATCTTATAGCTAAAAGTTTGTACCCTTTTAGCAACCTCTCCCTATTTCCCCCATCCCCCAGCCCCTGGCAACCATTTTTCTGCTGTTTCTAGGAGCTTGACCTTTTCTACCTTCCTTACCCTTCCCTTCCCTTCCCTTCCCTTCCCTTCCCTTCCCTTCCCTATCTCACCTATAAATTATTTCATGTAGTATTTGTCTTTATCTGGCTTATTACACTTTGCATGATGCCACCTCCAAGTTCATTTATGTTGTCCCAAAGGGCAAGATCTCCTTTTTTAGGCTAAATAATATTCTGTCACCTCTTCACTGAGTGACTTTGGGTATATTATTTATACTTTCTAGGCCTTGTTTTTTTGTTTTTGTTTTTTCCGTAAGAAACTATACTAACAGTTTATTTTCTGATACAGGGAACCTTTGCTGAATCAAGAAATGCTTAGCTGAGAGGATAAAAGTGACATTTAACACTGCATTAATATTTATTATTACTCTCCTTATTAATTTTTATAATTATATGATAGTACTACTACTACTAATAATAAATAGTACTAATTTTATAACATGCTTAGGATGTATCACTTCCCATATATTATCTCACTTAATCTGTATCACAAGTTCCTATATAGATATTATCTTCCACAATTTTTCCTTCAGGGGAAATTGAAGCTCTGGGTAGCTTTCTCAAGATATAAACTCAGGTCTGAATCACTCCAAAACTGTGTTCTCAACTACTCTGTGTGTATAATTCCACATCTGAATTTGTTGGTGGTTGTTGTTTTTAACTTCCAAGCATCTGATCTGAAATTCCTTTCTTTATTTGGGGAATTTTCCACTTTGTGAGTCTTGGTGAGAAACAGAGCCTCCCATTATACAAGCTGAAAATACCAGATACATTGTTTACTCTCTTACTCAGTCTCCCTTACAGCTGGAAGACTGTCAAGTGACCTAGAGTTGGCCAATTACACCCATGTCCTAGATTTTGAGTTAGAAATAAATGATGTGAAGAATCAGGGACACCAGTGCCTGTGTCAGCCTCCCGTACCCTGTTCCTGCTGGGTCAGCAAGGCAGCTGGGGACATATATTGCTTGTCATGATTCTTTGATTTCAATAGAATAGCCTTGGCTTCTGGTTGTTTAGTCGGTTTCTAGTTACTGAGACCTAACCAGTAACCTTTCAATAATTTCCTTTTCTGTTCAAATCAGCCATATCTGGTTCCTGTTGCTTGCAAATAAGAACTTCCCCGATATATGATGGTGACCTGCTTTGCCAGTTAGATGTAACATATTCCTGTCAGGGGCAGAGGGAAGGAAAGTTCCCTGAACATCTAAAAATGGGAAAAATGACCTAAGGAGGAAGAATTGAATCCTCTGTTACAATTTATCTTCCACTCCCTTTGTTTCATAGATCACACACTAAGTAAATACCATAGCCCTCACCTGTTTACACACAGGTGAAGTAAACCCAGCACTGCCAACTCAGAGACCCACTGAGCTGTACCATGTACAGTCTATGATGTGAGAGACTTCAGTGTGATTGCCACTTGACACTACATTGGTCCCCTTTTTTGGAAACAACTTCTGTGTGTGACAAGAATATGCTAAACTAAGACATAAATGGATGGAAGTCAAAGATGCCAAAATTAGCTACAGGGGGAAAAAAGCATAGAGACTTATGTTTTCTACTTTTAATGATGTTAGGGCCCCACGTAGGGAAAAGTGAGCCTGGCTTGTGAGTGTTGAACTTCCATGTGGCAATATGTCCTTGATCTATGATGATGATGATGATGATGATGATTATGATGATAGATAGATAGCATCATTAACATTTGTCAATGTTTCCTGGGTGAAAAGCACATCATTCTAATGACTTTTTACCTCTACTACAACCTTGTGAAGTAGGAGAAATTATTCCAGATTCTTCAAAGTTCCAAAAAATTAGCAATGTAACCTAGGTCACAGTTGGGTGGTAGAACAACCAGAACTGAACACTAGATCAGCCTGAATTCCTACCCTGTGATCTTAGTAATTATACACCCAATACAGAGTCATTTAAATGTGACCACAGCAGGGACTCCTGGGTGGCTCAGTCTGTTAAGCTTCTGACTTTGGCTCAAGTCATGATGTCAAGATTAGTGAGTTCAAGTCCCACATTGAGCCCCTCATTGGACTCTCTGCTGATGGTGCAGAGCCTGCTTCTCTATCTCTCTCCCTCTCTTTCCTGCTTGAGACTCTCTCTTTCTCCCTCTCTCTCCTGCTTGGGACTCTCTCTCTCTCTCTCCTTCTCTCTCCATCCCTTCCACACTCTTTATCTCTTGCTCTCTCAAAATAAGTAAACAGGGGTGCCTGGATGGCTCACTTGGCAAAGTGTCTGACTCTTAGCTTCAGCTCAGGTCATGGTCTCATAGTTTTTGCGAGTTTGAGTCCCATGTGGGGCTCTAGAGTGGCAATGCAAAGCCTGCCTGGGATTCTCTCTTTCCTTCTCTCTTTGTCCCACCCCCACTCACGCTATCTCTGTCTCTCTGAAATGAATGAATGAATGAATGAATGAATAGTAAAGAAAGAAAACTTAAAAAAATGTTGCCATAGCAGTGAAACATGTACCTACTTTTGAGATTCTAACTCAGAATCTGTGGAGTTAAGTGCAGAGCAGTTGAGTATGATTGAACTAAGATATCTTTATAGATAACACATAATATAAGGGAGTTCTTTAAAAGTGTATTGGCATATTGTGCTGTAATGTCCTATCTGTGATTGTTTAACTTTTGAGTAACTCACAAATCCTCATCTGATCTCTAGCCTCACTATCTCTTATATAATATTTGGTCCAATTGAGGTAACTATCTTTGTTCTTTCCCTCAAACACCAGTTGAATGTCAACAACATGCTCACCATCTTGTGGATATATTCCTTTACTTATTCAGGAGCTGAAGAAGAGCAAGAGAGAAAAAAAGACACAAGTCTCCCAGCATATGAAATATGGTCATCATGTTTTATATCCTTTGTATGGTTAGTAGAATCTACTAACTTTTATTAATTTTTTGTATAAAAATCCCATTCACACTGCATTTTTACCAATGGGTTATTATTTATATTCTATTTTATTAGCACTGACAATTACAGACTATTGACAAACTCATCAGGCCCTACATTTTCATTCTAAAATCATGAAAATAAGGTGGAAAGTGGAAAATTTATGTATATCTTTTCTTTGGTGAGATGAGGGACTAACCTTAATATCACTTTTATCATTCCTTTTAAATTATGCATTCTTGAGGCACCTGGATGGCTCAGTCAGTTAAGTATCCAACTTCAGCTCAGGTCATTATCTTGTAGTTTGTGAGCTCCAGCCCCATGTTGGGCTCTGTACATACGGCTCAGAGCCTGGAGCCTGCTTTGGATTCTCCGTCTCCCTCTGTCTCTGCCCCTCCCCTGCTTGTACTCTGTCTCTGTCTCTCTCTCAAAAATAAATAAACATTAAATTTTTTTTTCTTTAATTGTGCATTCTTTCCTTGATACATGTGAGAGATTTCTGTTTGGGCAAATGGCCGTCTTAAGGGAAAACCTTCAGCAAATGGAAAGTTTTTAGGTTTTGGTAAGATCAAGCACATTTTTTCCCCAGTAATTAAAAAAAAAAATTCTTCCTGGAAGTTCAACTCTACCATAAGTTTCACACTGAAAATCTTTCTGCATATAAATATAACTTCCCACAAAATTCTGGGAAATTTTGTTAGTAGAGACTGGTGTTGAATATACCCACTTCATTTCTCTATGCCTTTTTTCTCTCCCTAGCTATCTTGACATTAAAATATAGTAGAGTCACAGAATAAGCAGTGTAAGAGATTGATATGGCATTTGATGTAAGTCTCCCGAGTAAAATTTAGATGGGGATGCTATGAAAGTCACATGGGGGAAAAAATCTGAAAATATTATTATGTTATCAAAAGTGCTAAAATAACAGCAGTAAATCTTATTTCTAGCTAATAAAATATCATCCCTTAAATGATGTTATATTATTGCAGAAAAGCAATGGATACACCTATCTTCTCTATTCTGAAGATGCTAAGGAGTGGGGACAAACGAGCTACATTAATTGTTTTGGATTCAAGTTGTAGTTTTTAGCAGCTCTACTTTTTTAGTAAGTTTTCCAAAGTGAATGTTGTTCAGTTATCATCACCACTAAATATGCTATTGTGTAAATTTATACACAAAAAAATTATTGCATATATTATTTTTAAATGATTTTTATAAATATGTCTGTCATTGTTATTATTCCTTCCCATTAATTTATTATACATTATGTTTATCTTTTATGGTTTAAAAGGGATATATGTTCAAACTCATTCAAATATTTATTTGGTGTCTACTAAGTGGTAGGCACTCCACTAGGCAATAGCGTTATTGCATTAGACTTGGAAAATGTCCTTGTCCTACAGAACTCCAGATACTGCTCTAAAAGAATTACTGGGTCAAACTAAGTCAAACAGTTTCTTTATGGCAGAGCTTCTTAAGAGTCTTGTGAATTATGAGTCTCTGAGAAGGAGATGTACTGGACAACCAGTCCCAAATTTGTTTGAAATGGACCTTTTCTTTCATGGAATTTTTTTTTAAGTTTATTTATTTTTGAGAGACAGAAAGAATAGAAAGAATGAGCATGAGTAGGGGAGGGGCAGAGAGAGTGAGAGAGAGAGAGAGAGAGAGAGAGAATCCCAAGCAGGTTCTGCAATGTCAGCACAGAACCCAGTACGGGGCTTGAACTCAGGAACCATGGGATCATGACCTAAGCTGATATCAAGAGTTAGATGCTTAACCGACCGAGCCACCCAGGCGCCCCTCCTTTATGGACTCTCTCATAGGATTTGTGATCCACTGAACACACTTGTAGACATACCAGTATTCTGTAATGATTAGTTAATTACTTTTTATTAAGCAACTATAAACTGAACTTATGGCATTAGTCTGGGTTTTTTGAATGATGCAATGATGTACAATGATGAACATTGGGATTATAAGGGAGTCGGTTTTTTTTTTCATTTAAAGAAATACACACACATATCCATATATTTATATGTAAGATACATTTTATATAATACACAATGTCCTCTGAGGAGGGTAAAGTTGTTTTCAACTTGGGAGCTCATAACAGGTTTAACTGAGCATGAGAATGTAAGCCGAGCAGAATTTCAGTAAGTTATTTGATCCTGACTGTTGGGTAAAATCAGGCATTTCCACTGGTCAGTCTGACCTTAATGGAACAACATTCCATCTGGAGGGAATAGTACGATCAGACATATAGTGGTGGGGATTGCCAGATTGTAATATTCCAGTACCTGGAAAGTATTGGAACATCTGCTTTCTCCACGGTCTAGAAAGTCAAATCTCAAGTGAAATGCAAGTATAACACAGGCCAGTGCTGTTTGCTTTGCATGCTCCTTTCATTCTGTAGTGTGCGACAGTGTAGGAAACTGTTTAAGATTATTGTTATCCAAGAGGGTTCTCAGTCACAGGAGTGGAAAAAAGAAGTTTCTCTTCCTGTGTTTCTGCCTTCTGCTCTTGAGTGAGAGAAGCTGCCAACATCACTGACCTTGTCATAGGTATCTATCTACAGGGAGAGTGTCAAGGCTCACTCTGGTGAGAGGTAGTTAGAAGTTGAAAGAAGGACTTCAGAGATAGGCTACAACTTTTGTACACTTTCTACACCTGTTACAGTAAAGACGTCACCTCAGTGATCCCCTTCTCTGGTAATCCCATTATATTTTTCCCCCATTGTGTGGCAGAACTTTAGAGGTAAAACTGATACAAGTTTGGAGAACAGTCTTAAAATTCTAGCTCCTTGAATAGGGCCTAACCCAACAGTTTTTCATTAATCTTAATAACCACACTCATAATAATGACTATCATATTAACTGTTGTTTGTGCTAAAATACATTACCACATTTTTTTCATCAGCTTTACAACTTGGGTTCTACCATTATTTCCATTTTACGGGTTAGGAAAGGGAGGTTCAGAGATGCAGAGTCACTTGGTCAAGGGTCACACAGCTAGGAAGGGATAAATTTGTGCCCTTTCTGTTGGATCCTACAGTTCTTCAAAATGTACCTAAGGACATTTGAATGAATTAATAAATAAGTCCTCATAGTCACATGGACCAGGTCATTAAGCTCAGCATAGTGGGGGAATGGCATAATAATAGTTGGACAGTTAACACCTGAATTTCCTTGCATTGAATTTTCTAAATGATGTTTAGTTGATGGCCTCATGATTACTACCATGTGATAGGAAAGGGTACATTTTGGTGTTTGGGATAAGATCTCACATTGAGTAGAATAGGTTTTTATTTCTTGACTAATGGGATATGAGTAACAGATGACCTTGAGGTGCCATCTAGAAGTGCTTCTGTGTAGTTCATCATGTCAGCCCAGCCAATAATTTTAAAATGTTCAGAGTTGATAATATATGCAGCCATAAAGCATATTTCTAATCAATGCAAATAATATTTTTCCTATGCTAAACCCAGAGTTAAATTATAACACACAGCATAAGATTAATGGGCCATTTTTTCATCATCACTTTGTTAAATTACTTAGTTTGGAAACCATTCAGAAGGATGTGAATTGGAGCTGTGCTGAGCAGTTGGAATGAGGTTTTGTCTGTGATAGAAGTATTCCCACCTCTGACCCCTACTTTCAGCTTTTCAGGAAAGAAGGGAAAATTTCTCCTAGAAAAAAAATCACATGCTTATAAGCTGGCTCATATATCAAAGAGTGTTATGTCTTCTAAGCAAAGCATATCTTGGTATATAAAATATTTTTTACCTACCCTTTATACAGTGAACACTGCTTCTGATGTGAGGTCTTTTGCTATTTGACTCCTGGATCACTTTTGTGACTATATTTTGTTTGAGACTGAGTTTGAATCTGGTATATGTCCATAATGCAGTGCATCTAAGTGATGTGCATGATCGAAAAGGCACGCTCCTTGAGGGCAGGCGCTGCATGCATCATTGGTGTAATCACGGAGCTGTGCTTGGTGTCTAGTGTTTAGGCAATGCTATTTTCAGTAAGCATTTGTACTGAATAATGTGTGGTTCTAATGAGGAAAGCATGGCTCCGTGTTTTAGAGAGGCAGAGTATCCACACTTGCGTTCTGTGACCATTGAGTACCAGAATCTTGTGTTTTTCTTTAGTTCTCTTTGTGAGTTTCCTGAAAGGATGTTTCCTGGACCTTAGAATACCCATCTCCTCCTGTGTTCCTGGAAGGATAACTCTTCTTTTTAAAAGTAGTTAATCCCATTATTGAATGAGATAGAATTTATTACCTCCCTGTGAAGAGAATTTATTTCCCCCCAAACTGCAGCTGTCCACCGGTGTATGTCTGTACACACATACACAGACATACATCATATATGCTCTATTTCAGCAGTTACCCAATTGCACTGTACTTACTTGTTAAGTTCTGCTTGTTCAGAACAAGTTTTTAAGTGTGGTGCTTTTCTCTTTGACATTTATCACTACCTAATTATTCTAACACCTAAAATGATGTCTGAATTGGATCACATTGTATTGATAATATATAGACAATAATCCTTTGTTCTTATGACTTCTAACTAGGGATTCAGCTGAAAACTACCTTTAAAATTGTTGTACTTTGTACTGTTGAACAGCTTCTTAAGTCATTGCATATGGGACACAACCCGGACTAGGGGTTTTCAAAGTGTGGTACCTGGATTAGCACATCAGCTTGTCCTAGGAATTCATTAAATATCAAATTCTTGGGCTTGCTCCACAGTTACAGAATCAGACAGTCTGGGGGTGGGGCCCAGTGTTTGTGTTTTAACGAGCCCTCCAGGTGACCTTCATGCATGCTCAAGTTTGGAAACTCCTGGCTTACTCGTGAAACTTAGGGTTTAGGCTTTGGACAGATCCAATAAGCCACTGGGGTGACCATGAACAAGTTACTTCTCGTGCCTTCTTACTATTTTTGTGCCTCACTTAGCTTATAGTGATTTATTTAAATTAGATTAATACATGAAGTGCTTTCACCAGAGTGACCAAAACATAGTATCTGTTCAATAAAGTCTAGCTGTTATCATTATCATTAATCAGAACTTTTTAACTCATCCTGAAGACACTTTGTAATAAATGTAATCAGGCAGTGTGAAAAATTAGCAGCTTAGTAAAGCCTATTAATTAGTTTATCTGACAGGCTCTCGGTAGGAAATCAAGGGTACACCAAAAAAATAATTTGAGCAGAATGTAGAGAAAAAAGATAGCGCAGCATTGGGTTCAGTAAAGGCTTGGCGATTCTACCACTTCCTCTCCAAGAAGAGGAAGGAGAAGGGAGGTATTACTAGAGAGAGAGGGCTCCCCATGGAAGCTCTGCACCCCTCATAGAAGCTGTACATTAGGCGAGGGGTGTAACCAACCCTGAGGAACTTGGCAGGGTGGAAGACAGAGGAGTTAACATCTTGACCTCACTCTCCTCCGTCATTCCCAACAGGCTTTTTTTGATGCTTTTAATTGGGAAAGCCAAATAGAGGCCAGAGCCAGGATACTTATTAAGGCCGGCCATGAGAGCCATCCATACCACAGAGTTGGCTAGAGAAAGAATCTGGAATGGCAAATAGGATATATTTGCCACAGGTAGTGAGCAGGTTCTAAAATCACTTGCCATTTTAACATAATTAATCATTGTAGAAGAACTGAAGAACAAGTGGTTTGTTCTGACCTGGCAGATCCAGGATACTTCAGCGCAGAACTGGTATTTGAGTTGGGTTTCAAAGGAAGAACTGGAGTTTAATGGAGAATGCGGAGTAAGAATTGGTGAAGAGCCAAGGGAAAGAGAGAGAGTCATTGCAAGTGAAGAAAAAGCAGGATATATGGTATAAATAGCAAATATTCTTTGGAGCAGAGAATGGGTAGGCAATAGCTGGAAGTTAAGATGAGATCAATACCCAAATAATATTAAAGTTCCCTCCTTTAAGCTCACTTTCTACCTTCTACTCCCTTCACTAAGACTGAGGGAGTGAAACTTGACTCGGGGAGGGAGCAATGACAGGATAAAGAAAATAGAGGAGAATAAGAATAGAAAATTTAGTAATACCATAGTGCAGCTGTGTAATGATGGGTACTGTCACTCCATCCACACATGGGCATGTGATTGTGACAAATACAGACTCAGTTCTTGACTCTGTGTCTTCCCTCAAGGTACTCAAATCTCCTAGGCTGCAGTCTCTCAATCTGTGGGATGGGGGTACAGTGTAGCTCACTTCAGGGTTACTACAGCGTTCTCAAGAGTTGCTGTAGGGATCTAATAAGAAATGGAAGTAAGAGGTGAGTCCAGAAATGAGTTTTTAATACATATAAACTAATGTGATGATGGCGGTGATGATGGTGATGGTGATGAGAAGAATCATAGCTAACACCCATTGAACATTTGATATGTGCCTGCTACGTACTGTGCTAGTTCTTTTACATATCTTTTCCCAGGTAGCTTTCTTCTCTCTTAGCTCTCTTTCTATAGACAAGAGACAATCAATGGCTCAATCATGAGGAAAGTATCAGAGGGAATATATACCAGAAAGTTAATTCTTAATGAACGCGAGAGCTTTATAAAACAGGGCATGTAAAATTCTGACAAAGACCTGTGGCTAAAGAACTCAATTAGAAAACTTTTGATAAAGTATTCATACATAGGCACAAACAAGTCGAGGCTTTTTGGTGAGTATGTGGTAATTTAGTATTAGTGTGATGTCTTTTGAAAGTTCTATGTTCTTGAGAGGTCAAAAAGAATACCAGGAAAGGGTGAAAATCTCTCTCAGCTGTTAGGGAGGGCAAGTCACTAGGACTTCAAAGGGGAAATCAGTATGAGGGTAGGTTACTCATAGGCCTTCTAAGAATGAATCCATGAAAATATTTGCCACGATTGGATGCAAGAATAAAGGGCAACACTGGCTTCACAAATGGCAATTTATTTTAGACATGTGGACTAATGATAAAAATAATGACTGTCTGATGGACTTTTGAGAGTTTCATTAACCAAACTGAGACTAAAGAGCATAAACAGCAAGATATTCAGACTTTTAGTCAACTCACTTTGGAGTTAAGCAGAGAGAGCACCTTACACATTAAGGCACTTTTATGCATGGTGACACAGTTATTTAGTGGTACATTCAGGACATAAATCCATTCCTAAAATTGTCAGTTCAGTATTCTTTCAGAAGTCAAATATTTGCTTGTCAAAAGTAGCCATGGACTTACTTCCAGGAAAAATGCCTAAGAACAAAATAATCTGGGCAGTGAAAGATACTGATGTAACAGCTAATTTAAGAACCCAAAAATAGAGGTAAAAAGTAAAGCAATTATTAGTTAAAAGAATGCATAAATTCAGCTGGAAGGGGGGTATGGTCAGAGATGGCAATTTGAAAACAGTCACCAAAAGTAAAAGTTTAAATTATAAGCAGTTTGGGAGCCTTCAAGAGAGATTTTATAGATTGAACAACAACAGCAACAAGTTAAGAATAAAATATGAGGCTGACATGTTGACTGCAACCTGGAAAGAAAGCATTGCAGAAAAGCCACATCAGTCTAAACTTATATTTCTGTATATTTTGGTTGGAGAACAGTAAAGCCATTGTTTCAAAAGCATATCACTTAATTTAATCAACTTCTGAATGATATGAGGTGTTTTTGTATTTACATTATTTAATGCCCATAAATACCACTTTAAAAAATGAACACAATGCATAGTCCTGATAGTACTATAAGGAATGGAAAGATAACCTTTGTCCCGAGGAGGTATGATAAGGATGAGGGCATAGAAATTTAGGGAGATAGCATTTTTGGAAAAGTATATTAACATTTATGACCTGCTACTGTTTTGAAATGTGATGAGATAAAGAGAAGTAGACTATTGATTTGAAAAGGTAATGTGTTGGCTGAAAAGGAGAGAAACTTGTAGAGACCTAAAATGTTCTTTAAAAGATGTGTTTCAATGTCATTTCAAAAAATAAACACATTTCCTGTAACAATGCAGTGAGGTTAATGGAATAATGCAAGTGAAAGCTTTTTGGCCCAAAGAAGTACCATCAGGGCAAGGTATTACTCTTTAACATACCACGACCCAGACCTGTGAGTGCCAGAACAATGGCTATTTTTACACTGTCTAGTGCAACATTCATAATATTTCTGGCATTAGCACAGAAAAAGGATCATTCTTTTTGTGTCTTTGTGATTGCCTCCTCCACTGAAACTGGATAATCCAACCTCTCCTAAAGTAGAAAGTAGTTTTCTTCATTCAGTAAAGCTAAGGTTTATTCTCCAGGTCGAGCTTCCCTAGCTCTCAGAAGTTTAAAATTCACGATGTGAAGTATACTATATTTGCATTCATTTTTATTTAGGAACAATTTAAGGTGATTTAAGTTAAGCTGATGTAATTAAATAGAACTTGCATGGCAGATGCCAAAATCAATAAATAAATAATCAACTAATTTTCTTTTAAGATCGTGTATATTATATAACAGGATCCACCTAAGAACTAAAAACATAGATCGGTATAAAGCCCCATTGTTTAAAGGCAATTTTGTTCCTATTACTTTAGCAATAAGCGATTCTTAGGACAATTCTGGGGGAAAAAATCTGATTTTTGTTTGTTTTATTGCAATTTGTGATATTTATGAGAACTTTTGTGAAGCCTTTGGTAATACAGCAAATTTAATAGGTTTTCGACTTTGCATTGGCTCATTTTTATTATTTTAAATATTTTCTTTTGGCTCCTAATCTTTACTGTCTCCATTTACTTTTTCATTTAGAAATAATTTGTTTTTTCTCAGGATTGCAATCTCAGTGAAATCCTCTTAAGTTTGTATTTGTTGGCCTTTCCCTTAAACTACTTCAACATCTTTGGCTATTTCATACGTTTCTAGCTTTCTACACATTTTATAGGAACTTTTTCAATCTTAAGAACTCTTTGTATCTTCCTCTTGGAGGCAATTTTTATGGTACTTTCTTCGGGTTTAAGTGAGGAAGAAAAAATAATTTTTATATGAGAAAGTAAATGCTTTGTTGCAAAGTGAGTTAACATTATATGTATTTTTGGGATAACTTCTGGACTTCACCCAGATCACCTACCTCTTAACCTCCAGATTAATGTCTATCACAAAGCACATACTTTTTTTTTAAATTTTTTTTACATTTATTTATTTTTTTATTTTTGAGAGGCAGAGAGAGACAGCACAAGTGGGAGAGACAGAGCACAAGTGGGGGAGGGGAGAGAGAGAGGGAGACAGAATCCGAAGCAGGCTCCAGGCTCGGAGCTGTCAGCACAGAGCCTGACACGGGGCTCAAACTCCCAAACTGTGAGATCATGACCTGAGCCAGTCAGAGGCTTAACCGACTGAGCCACCCAGGCTCCCCAAAGCACATACTTTTTTTTGTTTTTAATTTTTTTTTTTTTAACGTTTATTTATTTTTGGGACAGAGAGAGACAGAGCATGAATGGGGGAGGGGCAGAGAGAGAGGGAGACACAGAATCGTAAGCAGGCTCCAGGCTCTGAGCCATCAGCCCAGAGCCCCGGCCTGACGCGGGGCTCGAACTCACTGCCCGCGAGATTGTGACCTGAGCTGAAGTCGGATGCTTAACCGACTGAGCCACCCAGGCGCCCCTAAAGCACATACTTTTAATACATGGCAGTGTCTTGTATTGCTACACGTCCAGGGGAAATTGCTTTGCCTTCTAGCAAAAAGCGTTAGCTTTTTGCACATGTTTTTTAAATAACAGCTATCCAGAATTCAAGCTGAACACTTGCACGTGAGAACACAAAAGCAAAATTTTTAGGCAAGTCCAACATTTGGCTATAATTTTTAGTCACTTAAAGAGAAAACCTAAGGCAGAGATTTTTAGGGTTATTGTAGTATATACCTCTAGTTTATAGATAAAAATTTGAGTCGTAGAAAATCGAGTTAAATTAGCTGAACTCTAGAACTAAAATTTTACTGCCCTGAATGCTTGGGCATTGTTTTATAAACTCTTCATTATTGCTGTGGTATCCATTCTATTAGTTGCAAAACTGAGTTTATTGAGAACATACACACACCAGCATGCACCTACTCTACAGCCTAGAATTTTAAGTTGGAACTTTTTAATGTGCTTCTGGATTAAATGGACCATGTATTTAGTTGGCATGCTAATTAGAAACTCTATAAACAATTCAAAACCAGCTTCTTAAAATTCTGTTTTAAAGAAATGTTGTTAAATATTATCCCAGAGGAGTTCTACTCTGACTTTTCATATTGATTTTTCTCCCTTTGGTGGGGTAAACAGTTAGGATATTTTGTTTGTTCATTTACCTTTCATTGTAAAATATTCTCTTAAAGCTGATTTCCTTTTGCTTCCTTAGCATGGATGACATAGTAACAATGATGATATTTCATCAGTCTTTGTTTTTAAATGGCAGGTTATGTGTTTCTATTATATACTGCAATGATGCTAAATATTTTTGCTTTAGATCTTATTATATTATTTTTTTTGTTCATTTTTAAGGCACTTAGAAAAAAATGGACCATAACTCAGTTCATGTTATTTTATCATCAATGCATATGGTCCCCTATCTTCCAGTATCTTATTATTATTTCTTAGTGCTGGTATTCTTCTGGCAGGTTTAATTCCTTTCTTCCTCTCATTCATTTAGTATGTAATTTCCCAACTCACCTTTCATACTTATTATATATATATATATGTATATATATATTATAAATTATATATAAACATATGTATATTTCATACTTCTTTATATATATATATATGAAAAATGGATTGAATTGTTTTATTTTCTAATTTTTGCAAAACTAGTATAGACAAAAATTGTGTTTTATATTTTAATTTTCCCCACAGAATTATAGTTTTTAAATTTATGTATGTTGTATCATTAAAGTGATTTATTGCTGATTGCTTCTAATATTTCACCATATGTTAGTACCATGTTTTGCCTCCCCATTACCCGAGTGATCCATACTTAGGTTGTTTTCAACACTTTTGTACACCTAAGGTGTTAATAAACTCTTTCTACATGTCAACTTTAAGAACAGTGCAGAGTTTCCCTGAGGCTTACCCTCAGAAATGCAGTGGCTGAAGTAGAAGTTGTATATATATCTTATGCAATAGATCACTCCCCAGGAGAGCTGCGCCATTTACCTCTCACCAGCAGTACTTGAAATTTCTTTCTTACCATACACTCTACCACCACACTATATTAATTTGCTTTCTCACTTTTGGAAATCTAGCATAGTTTCATATGTAACATTTGTTTTAATTCTTCATTTTTCTGATACTAACAAGGTTGAGTCTTCATATACATTCTTGGTATTCACATTTTTCATTCTGTAAATTGCCTATTCATGACCATTTCCCATTTTTCTATTTGGGTGTCCTCCATTTATTTAGATTTATAGGACTTTTTTGTATTTAAATGTGAGTCCATTATTGATTTGTAGATATTGCATATGCCTTCTATTTATCAATTACTTTTAACTCTGATGTCAGAGTTACTTGATGTCCTCTAGTACAGAAATCTCTTAATTTTCATGTAGTCCAATTCATCAGTTTTGCTTTATACAGTGCACTTTTTTTTCAAAAATCTATTTTATTCTCTTCCCTGAAATCACAAAGATACTCTCTTCTTTTTTTTTCTAGTTTTTATTTTTCACATTTAGATATTAATTATATTTTAGTTTTACACCTTGTATGGGATTATACAATATAATAGTTGATAGAAGGATATCTAGGATAGACTGTGGATTTAAGTTCCAACTCTGCCATGTACTTCTTAGGTAGTCACTTTGTCTTTTGTATTTCAGTTTTCCCACCTGTAAAGTCAGGAAAATAGTTAATGCCTCTTGGGACTATTTGTGGGGATTAAGCAAGCTATAGAAGGTTGAGCACAATAGGCATGATATAATTAGGTTATGATCCAGTTTTCTGTCCCTCTGTGTAATGAGCTTGTTTCCCCAAAAGCTATAATACAGCTTTATCTGCAGGACTATGATGGCATTTCCTTTGTGTGCCAACTTCCTGTCTGTATATGCCTCAATTTCTAGACAGCCTGTCTGGTTGGGTTTTCTTGTTTGTCATTTCTTCCAATAGCATCATACTATTTTCATCCATCCTGACTTCTCAATGTGTCAATCTATAAATATGACATCTTAGGGGTGCCTGGGTGGCTCTGTGGGTTAGGCGTCCAACTTCCGCTCAGATCATGATCTCATGGTTTGTGAGTTTGAGCCCCGCAACAGGCTCTGTGCTGACAGCTCAGAGCCTAGAGCCTGCTTCAGATTTTATGTCTCCCTCTCTTTCTGCACCTCCCCTGCTCATGCTCTGTCTCGAAAATAAATAAACATTAATTTTTTTAATATGACATTTTAATGTATATTCTTCTAAACCTTCTGTTTGTCTTTGTATTTCTCTCAGTACACATCCTGTTATTTTGGTCAGTTGCAAAAGATCGTGTTCAGTGGAAGCAGGAATGTTGGAAATCTTCATCTTGATTCTCTCCTTAAAGGAAATGGTAATGTTTTTTTTTTAATTAGTAGTATCATTTTTATTACTGTATACATGTGCAATGTATTTTTGGTATGCAGCCTTTTTCAAGGAAAGATAGTTCTTATCTGGATATAGTTTTTTTAAAATTTACCCCACCCAAATGTAAGTTTTGAATTTTATAGGATACTTTGTATCTTCTATATCTAATAAATGGCCATATGATTCTCTTTATTTAACTAATATAGTGAATCACATTGATTGATTTTCTGCTGTATAGCCAACCTTAAATTCCCTAGGATAAAAACCACTTGACTCTGTTGTATTGTTGTATAAATTAGTTTTTTTTTTGCTGCATTACTAACTTAGTGGCTTAACACAACAATCACTTGGTAATTTGGGACTGGATTCATCTGGGTACTTTTTTACTTGATTTGTACTTGATTCATCTGTGCTCACCCACAGCTTTAGTCAGCTAATGAATCAGCTGAGTGAGAGCTGATGAGAGAAAGCCTCATTTATATATTTGGTGGTTGGCTTGAGCAGTGGAAGAACCCAGTACACTTGTCTTCAGAACCTAGTAGGCTAGTCCAGGACAGCTGAGAGGTCAAGCTCCTTCATTGTTATCTCACTATTTAGAGCAAGATATGTGCCAAAGCCCAGAGTCCTGTTGAAGTAGGTGACCCAGGGATGAGGATTCAGGAAGGGGGTTGTACCATCACTTTTGAAACATCCTATCACAATATATTTAATACATTTTTAAAATGCAAAATAATATTGAGGTTTTTGGCTCCTATTTTATAAAGCTAATTTGACTTATGTGTGTGTGTGTGTGTGTGTGTGTGTGTGTGTGTTGCCCCTATTTGGTACCATATTCTTCTCTCATCTCTAGCGCCATCATTCTAGTTTGAGGTACTTACAAGTACCAAAGGGAACAGAAATGAGTATTACATCCTACGTCACCTTGGACAAGTGGTTCTCTGCATGCACTGAGGACGTTCAGAAGGCTTTGCTCTTGTCGTGGATTCTTGAACCCATTTTTGCACCAGGTGTTTTCAAGGGACATAATCACACAGTATATCACATTTATACCCTACTAGCATTTCCCCCTAACTTTTTGGCTAGTGTACAAGGAATTAAAATTTATTGAAAAGTATCTCTAGGATTAAAATATGTTTCTTTGAGTATGTTTTAGATTCTTACGTTGACAGGTTTTTTATAATTAATACCTACTAAAGGTGTACAACGCATGTGCACACTTCTTGTGCTGGATTCTCTTTCTTTGTCTTAGTTCTTTTTCTTTGTTTGTTTGTTTCATATATATGAAACAGCAGAAGAACCTTGGGAAAGTGTAAAGAAATTTTGGGTTCTTTCTATCTTAAAGTAGGTTTGGAAAGTAAATTCCAAGCTCTCCTTTCTAATGCAGGGATGTGAGCTGAGGCTTTAATTTGTTTCTGAAAAACACAGTCAGCGTTCACAATTTTTTCATAAGGTTATCTTTACCTTTGGAAATTTGTAATGATAAAAAGAATATGATGTACTTGGGTGATGTCTTCTTTTTTTGTCATAGGCTCAGTGTACTTCACTTTACAGTCCTGATCTGTTTAATTCTCCAACAGTCCTGAGAGGGAGCAAAGGAGCAGATGTTCTTTCCCTCATTTCACAGATGAGAAAACTGAGGTTCAAAGAGGTTAAATGATTTCACCAAGATCATTCATGAGGTGATGCTGGAGGCAGGAATAGCACCCCTATTCTCTTGTCCTCTCTCATGTGATTCTCCATCTGCTTGTCCGCTGCTCTGACTGTAAAAATGCACTGTACCTGTCCTCACAGTCCCTGAGATGTCCTTTTGTTAAGACACTAACACAATGACAACACTGACCAGACACAAAGAATGCTGTAAAATAGGCACAGTCTTTTTTGTTGACTCCATCCCCTAAAATTCCACAGCCACACTGCATGAGAAACATGAGACATCCATTAAGATCATGTTCCCAGTAGCTCTAGCTAGAACTAGATTTTGCAGAAATTAAAGATACATCTTATGGCCTGACTGCTAAAATGAGTGTCTTGGGAATCAGAGATGCATTGCTGCTCAGGTGAGTCAAGAATGCCCTTTGCTAATTGTTTCTCCTCCATTTCTTAGAGAATTTAAATTTCATGATCAGCACCATCTATTATATTTCAATACTATTCATCATCCATCTTGCGCATATTTGCAGGAAAGAAAGTTGTCCAAGTCATTAAATCCTCCATGACTCAAAATCTTACGACCTCAGGTGGCAACCCAGCAGGTAGCTTACGAGGTACTTTAAATCATCTCTGTTATGGACATACAAGAACATGACCTTCCACTTACCAAGCTGGCTCTTCATGAAATGAAAATGGAACTGAGAAGTTAAGGAAACTTTTGCAAGTGTCTGGTTCTTGTCGTCATTTAAGGAAGTCCTCATTTCTAGCTGCTAAGCCTGCCCTTTGCTTGGTGGTTACCCCAAAAATCAGTGATGATAAAACTGTCCAACTCTTTGGAGATATTTTTCTCTCTGCTTTCTATTCCTCATGTGTGCAACATAGGAAACCACTCATTCAGCCCATTATCTTGTGTCAGTCACAATTCAGGGATAAGTTAAGTCTTCCTCTGTGAGCTTCATCAGTAAAAACCTAGGGTATTATTTTCACTGTTTCTCAGAATGTAGCACAGTGCTGGGCTACAATGAGTTCTCAAAAACATTAGTTAAATGCATGGGTGGATTGTCAGTGTCACATAGCTCACAAACAACTAAACTAATAGCGTGATTTTTACTGTATATAACAAGGACATGACTTTGGTCAGGGAAATGAATGCCTAGCACGTATGCCAACACTTTTCCCTCCCCTGTTCATTACAGTACTTGCCAATCTATCATGATGTTCTTCCCTTTGGGTCTGGACATGACTTTAGGATCCTTGTACAATATAGACCACCTCTACAATATAAACATTCCTTCACTATTTGATTTGAGTCGAGACACAAAAATACTATTTTCTATCCATGACATATACATTAAGCATAATAACTAATTTTTATGTAAAAATGTAGATTTGCAGGATAGAAAAAAAAAATAAGGCTTAAGAAGTGACCTAGTGATCATCTGAGTCTCTCTGTGACCTGATCCTCCATGATTATATCTATATAGAGGACTGATGCTAGCTTCCCCAAGGGGAAGTTGGGCTGGAGAAAAGAGATAGATAGGGAAGTACAATGGATACTTATAGGCTGATACAGTCATCAAGAAGTAGTATGAAAAATAATTTCTGGTAGATGGAGTAAATGGACAGTAAGAAATGAATAGGGCTGGTACTGAGTAGATTCATCTCTAGTCCACTGGTTATTACCATGTACCAATTTAGCAATGAATGAGTGAAGGTGAGCAATGCTAGATACTATAACAAACACTCCTTAAACGCAAGAGTCTTTACTCAATAAATGTTTATTTCTCATGTCAGACACCAATGTGGATCGGGCGGTTCTTTTCTTTTTTTTTTTTTTCTTTTCTTTTGTTTTCCTTTCTTCTTTCTTTTTTCTTTTTTCTTGAGGTTTTTCTTTTGTTTACTTTTTTTCTTTCCCTTCTCTTCCTCTTTTCTTTTTTCTTGAGGTTTTTGTTTATTTATTTTGAGAGAGAGAGAGAGAGGCAGAGGGAGAGAGTGATTCTGAAGTAGGCTTTGTGCTGTCAGCCCTGAGCCTAACACGGGGTTCAATCTCAGGCTTGATCTCATAAACTGAGATCATGACCTGAACCAAAATGAAGAGTCAGATGGTCAACTGACTGAGCCACCCAGGTGCCCCCAGGTAGTTCTTTCTTAGCTGATTGCCTTCAGGAACCCATGCCCTCTCCATCTTGTGATGTTGTCTTAAGTGCATGACCTCCTAACTTACAGCAGAGGGGAACATGGACAGTAATGTATGAGTTTTCTTGATCAGACCTGGAAATGTTGGAGCCATATCGTTTTAGCCAGAATGCAAAAACATGACCTCTACCCAGCTACAAGGGATCTTAGAAAAGGTAATTTTTCTGTTGTGTCCAGGAAGAGGAAATAAAATGGATCTCACTGTCTCAGTCACAGTTGAAGGCAAGTAATCTGTGGCAGAGGGCAATATTTGCAGATGGTGATGCATGAAGGTTGAGGAAGATTGATTTCTTAATCATTGAAGAGCACTATCCCATCTAATGAGTTCTGAATGGTAATAAATTAAATCATCCACTGAAACCTACCAATTTAGTTTGCATAATAGATAGCAGGAATTATAGTCTTATCATTTATTTGGTAAACCAACAAATATTTGCATCTACCAAGCACTGTACCGGCAACTGCAATATACCACTATCCCCCCACCCCCCGGACCCTGGGTGATATCTAGTACTTAGGATCTCAGCAGTTCACTTGATGCAGACACTAGCTGTCTCTAGCCCCCTTGTGAGGGTCTCTAACTATCCTTGACCAAAGACAAATAAAAGAAAGGTTTACTGCTCTGCTTATCAGAAAGTTTGTCTTAAAATCTAGCTTTTTTCTGGCCACATTGTAATAATTCTTCTTTCATATTTCTTGGCCTACTGAACACTGTAATCAAATTCTCCCTCTGTTTTCTTTTTGCCAGAGTATATACAACCACATTTTCTTCAGCCTTCTTATATTATGTGATTTTGGAATATGTGATATCATTAGATATTCTGAAATATAAATAACAAAAATAATTATCCTTAAAAAAGATAAGTATTGGAAATTCTTTCTGGGATTTTTTGCCCTCATGCGACCAGTTTTAGAGCTCTTTTCCCCTTTCTTAATCACTATAATAATTTCTTATGTGTCCATAAGAATATTTTTGCAGACATAGGCAAATATATGTATATATGCTTCAAAGATTTTAAATTACATTTAAGAAAAGAATTTTCACGGACAATGAAAACTTCTTCCATTTTAGCCCTTGCCTGTTTCTACTCCTGATTTATTTTTAATTTTTGAAAATTGTCTTTAAGCTTGTTTAGGTTAAGACTAAACTTTCCAAGGTAAAAAAAAAAATTGCTTTTATTAAAGGTAGATTAGATTAGACTTAGAACAATGGCTATGATGTGAGGGAGCATGCGACCATCATATATAAGACCTTTATGAAATGGTCATGTCAGCCACATGCAAGTCCCACAAATGGAAGCAAAAAAAAATCTGATAATTAAGGCAACTTTGCAGATTGATGACCCTGGAATATTAAACGAGATCTCAATTTTAAACCAAATTTTCCCCATCCCTAGATATGATCCAAAGAACACTAGCTTAAGGTAATTTTATTTAGTTAGCTGTCTGATTGTTTAGTACTTTCACCCCCCTGTTGTTAGACATTATAAATATCATTTAGGCTTCCATGAGATATTAGTTGATATGAAGTGGAGAGAAAAAAAGAAGAAAAAGGACTTTGGAGTAAAATAAATTTGAGAAATGCTGGATTTGATAAAATTAAACATGCTTTTTCACTGGAAAGCTTTTGACCTATGTAATGAATTATAATGTGTCCTGTGAATTTCTATGTTAAGTCGGGTTTGATGTGAAGTATTTATTTGTTTGTTTTTATTATAGTTCATATACATTGTTACATTAGTTTCAAGTGTACAACATGGTGATTTGACAAGCTTATATGCTATGCTAGGCTCACAAGTGTAGCCACCTGCCCTCTGTCTGTCTCCATACATGGCTCTTACAGTAACATGGACTATACTCCTTTGCTGTGCCTTTTATTCCTGTGTCTTATTCATTCCATAACTTGAAGCCTGTATCTCCCACTCTCCTTTACCCATTTTGCCCACATGAAGCTACTCATTTAGCTTCTCAGTAGCTTCATTTAGCTACTCTTTGTCGATGGAACATTTTAAAGGACTCTTGTTTCTAGCAACTCTGGAAAATGCTGTTCTGGTCTCAGTTATGCTGTTGAAATCTTAGCATTTGGAAGCAGGCCCACAGGCAAGCTCATCCAGTTTCCAATACAGAAACCTACACTATATCCATGTAGACTCATTTGGCTGTGGATGAGTATTTTGATAACAAAATGCTCACTACCTTAAATCTGATAAATCTATAGTTGGAATGCTCTTCTGTTAGGAAGTTTTAACTTTAAAGTGGCTTTTGCTATTGCAAAATGCTAACTTTTAAATTTTTTTCTATTGGACCTGTATCTGATCTCTGGATTAAGACAAATCCTACTCAAGTAAAAAAAATATATTTCTTTTCCGTGCATGAAAACACAAACAAGCAAATACTTAAATTTATCTATAAATAGTGACCACAGATTTAGTTAAAAATACTTATAAAAATCATCTTGACTTGAAATTTATGTTGAAATATGTTGTCATTACATAAATAAAATCAGTAAATTTCCTCTTATATCTAATAAAATTGAGGCTAGGTTGTAATTGTACACAATTGCTAGAATGAAAAAAAAGTACATGCTGTTTTGAGCTATTATTTCAAACTGAATTATAGAATAGTACCCTGTTTTTCACTACGTGTTCAATGTTAGCATCTCAATCAAACAGGATAATTCTGGCAAAAATTCATCCAGTGAGTTCATCAATTTTCCTAAAGCCTGTCTTAATCATTTGATACTGAAATAAATTTATTTTTCTTTTATGGTGTTTTTTTCTTTTTAAAAAATTTTAACCATATATCTTTGCCAGATCCTCATTTAGCAATGGCTTTGTATGTTTATTCTAGCAAATCTCTGGTATGATTTACAAAGGCTTTATGCTATTCTATCTTAAAATTTAAGATTTCACTCTGAAATTGATTTGGATTTTATTTCTCTAATTTAGTATTATGTTTATTTTATGCATACATAAATGAGTGACTGAAACAAGATCGGTAGGTTACCAACTTAGAAGATTAGAAAAGCTGGATTCTGTGGACAACTTAAGATCATGAAGATGTAGATAATGAACACATGGACGACAAGAAACCTCTACTAAGTGAAAATAGGCATAATAAATTCCTCAAATTTTATCTTCCCTGTTTTTGTATTTCGCCATTCCTTTGTTCCGGAGGCCATAATTGTCCAGTCGGTACTGAATTCCTGGCTACTTGTAGGCCTTTTCATCATCCTCTCCATTTCTAGTTCCAACTTTGATGAGCCTTTTGGTGTCATCCTTGATTTATGAAGTGGTGTTCCTAGTCAAGTGAGAATGTTGTTCTAGTTAGGATTTAGATTTTTTATAGTTTTAGTAGTAAGGGTAAGGAGAGTTGTTCTCAACCAGTCACAGTCTTGTCCCCAACCCTCTTCTGATCAACAACCAGATTGAATGATTGAGCCCCTAACACTGACTAGCAATTTACTTCTCAATCTTTGTCTCATGGTTATACCATTCTTCTGCTCGGAAATGGTATGCCAGTATTCAAGATACTGCATACTTTAATCTCCCAAAACCTACTTCAAATCTTGCTCCCCACTTTTTTCATACACTGAATATCTGTTCACATGACTGCTTCTGGTTATCTGGAATACAAGTTCTTTTCCTTCTCTTATATTCCAGTATATACCTGTTTCCTCTGCTTAGAAAGTCCCTTCAAATTCTTTAGAGTCCTAAATCCTACTTGGCCTTTACTTTACTACACTTTCCACTTGACCTTAAGAAAACAGTTCCTTCCAGAATCAATAAGTCAATCAGTCAGTAAACTATTAATAGGTTCATAGGTTGTTTCAATGAAGATCTCTTCCTCAGTCAAAATAAAGTGTCAATTTTTATTAATAACAGCTATATTGCTCCCATAGAAATGTATTTGAACTCACTTATTTGACTTTCTGCTACTTAAAATGATAATATCATTTTTTTCATTGTGTTGGTTATTTTCACATGGTTTTGTGCCCCAGTGATGGTATCTTCTCCTTGAAATCTGAAAGTATATGTTATCCAATTTGAATTCATTAGTATCCTGCCCTGTTTTATACTTAGTGCTTAGTAAATTTGACTTTGAAGGAAACTTCCCCCAATTCTACCCATCTCTGTTCACGACAAGTGTGGGCCCCTCTCTTTCTTTCCACAGCATTACTTGTTTTTAGCAGTTGAGCAGATGTGTTTGACAGAAATGTTAGAAAAAGTCTACATGTTCCAAGACCTAAGCCAATATGCACAGCCATATGAGCCTCTTATTCATCATCATGAATAGTCTTAAACATATACAATGGAGAATTGCACTTTTATGATTCTGTGATGAATCACATGTAAAATAGTCATTAATATTTTAAATACTCTTCAGAGAGTAGTTCTTTATAGTTGTATTTTTTATTCAGCAGAATATAACAGTCATTTCACAATGAACAGAAATGAAAACATTACAGTTGAGTTTTCTTGTTCTGTTTGTTTTATTCCATACCGTATCTTGGAAATATTGGGGAGATAACATATTCTTTAAAGTTACATTCTTGGGGCGCCTGGGTGGCTCGGTTGGTTAAGCATCCGACTTTGGCTCAGGTCAAGATCTCGTGGTCCGTGAGTTCAAGCCCCGCGTCGGGCTCTGTGCTGACAGCTCAGAGCCTGGAGCCTGTTTCAGATTCTGTGTCTCCCTCTCTCTGACCCTCCCCCGTTCATGCTCTGTCTCTCTCTGTCTCAAAAATAAATAAACATTAAAAAAAATTAAAAAAAATAAAGTTACATTCTTATAGTCTATATATTGTATATACATATATATATATATACATATTCTATTACATATATATTATATGTATTCTTATATTCTGTGCATATATGCACAATGTTTTAAAATCTCATGTATAAATATTAAATTTTACTGTCACTGAATGACAGATATAAAGAAATGTGATTCATTAAAATATTCCTAATTTCATGATTTAAAAATAGGAAGTGCTTTCTTCAATGTTCATCACTTCGTACAGTCATCAAGTTTCCTACTTTAACAGAAGTCACTTGATTCTGTGCATGCCAGTGAACTTGAATGTTAAATTTATAAGTTCATGCTAATGTGTTCTCGGCTAAATTTGGGAAATTTCTGTGTATCCATTGATATTTCATTATTCATCAAGGTAGTGTAAATGCTTGGGCGAGCTTCACCTAGAGGCATCCAAATTCATGGAAATAGATATGGAAATTCTACAATAGAAATAAATATCACAACCAGTGGGCTTGATGCTTCTATTTCATTCTCTACCCAAACATATTAAGAGTAGATGTTTTTAAACCTAAGACTCAGTTCTATATATAGTTCAACCCGCAGCAGAATTATTCTAAAGCATCCCATCTTTGAATCCAGCTCATCAGTTTAATCCTATATGTATAACAGCAAAGTCATTGGCTGGTTTTTCTTTCTTCCATTTGGCAACGTAGTCAGCAAACAGGAACCCAGTTTGAGAGAGTCCTGGTTATGGACTCAGAGTAAATTTTTTAAGATGGCACTGCTGTTGTTTATGTTATGATCAATTAGATTTATTGATCCAATCATTTATTATTCATTCCTTCAGCACATTTCCTGGATAGTTACCATGTGCCAAATAGTGAAGCTACATATAGTGTTGAGCAAAACAGACATAGCCCATGTAGTCATGGATCTTATATTTTAGAAAGCACAACTAGACTAAAGTTTTCCATACAAACAAGGGGTTCAGGCATTAAATAACAATACAAATATATGTGAAATAAGTAACAAACATGATGCTGTGAAAGCAAGTAAATGGACTAGTATTTTCAGGAGGTCCAAGAAAGACTTCCCTGTGTCAGCGCCATTTGAACTGAGATCATAGGGATGCATTAAATAAACAATGTCAGTGATGAGAAGTATTGGAGAAGACTGATATTGGAGATGAAACTTTATTAATTAATTTATTTATTCATCCAGAACGTATTATGTGTCAATACCATTCTCAGCCTTGAGATGTGAGGAAAAAAGAATAATTCCAAAAAAACCGAAAGTGGTGTTTGGGTGCAGGCAGGGAGTGTTGCAAGATGAGACCAATTCAAGGTAACCACTGTAACTAGCCCTTGGGATTTTTCCCAGTTCACACATGGTTGTCCCCTTTTGACTAGGGAGGAGGGGTTGCAGATACTCCTAGTGACTATTCATAAGAACCCCATCTATTCCAGTCACTAGTTGTATGACCTCATGAAGGTTATTTAACCACTGTGCCTTTAAGCACCAAGCTTAAAGGATTTGGTGAGGATTTCATAAGCCTTTAGGACTATGTCCAGTATGTAAATATGAGCTACTATACAATATTTTTACCCATACTCTTCTAAGTTTGGAGCAGGTTAAAGAAAAGAAACATAATTAAATAATGGTGAATTTTGACATTAGATTTAGTCAAAGTAGTTGCAAGTGATAGATAAAACTTTCTATACAATTTCAAAATTCAGATAGGAAGACAAGGAAAATGTTGAAAGAGGCAAAAATAATGATGTGAACTGAATAAAATATATGCATTATAAAATGACACCTACAAAAAGTGGAAATCAATGAAGTTTTGTTAATTGCTATTTTTTGGAAAGGGAAGATGGATGTTTGTAATAAACTTAAATGAAAGATTTTTAAAAATGGTTCCTTGGGAACAGAAAGGCACAAACAAATGCTCATAATTTTGTGGCTTGGGCCGAAGCATTTCTCAAATGTCCTTGAAAGTTCCCAAAGACAATCTTTCCACAGGAAAGTATTTCTCCTGTGAGTAAATAATGTTCTTGCCTAGAAATGAAATGCAGTAATATATTACATTGCTACAGAACTGATAGCAAGACTGGCAGCAGAAGTTTAGAAAAAGAATGTCACATTGCAGTCTAGAGTTTGAGGCTCTGTATCCAAACTTCCATAGCGTCTGAAGGAATACCTTTCATATTAGATCAAAATAGGTCAGAAAAGAATTTTGACTACTCTTTACCTAACCATAGAGGGATTTCTTTGGAATTATTATTGTATCAGAATGTCCTGCCTTAAGTTTTGTATGGTTCAGCTGCACAATTGATAAACTAAGGTTTCTTTGTACCATAAAAAGCTCCTTTTAAGGGGTCCTATAGCAATGACATTTACAATTTTTGCTTGCTTTTAAAGGAAGCTTCATACTTTCCAAAGTGCTTTATATATTCATCTCTGTGAGGCAGGTAGGACAAGTCCTGTCAACAGTATTTTAGAGAGGAGGAAATGGTGGCTGCAGAGGAAAACTGCTTGCTCAAGGTCATCCAGTGAGTTAAATGAGGATTTCTTCAAAGCGATTCTGAAAGTTCATCAGGGAAGGCCAGAAGGGAATGCTTCAGCCTCCAGTCCATTTTTACACTGTATTTTTGTATAAATGAAAAATTTATGCAAAATGAATTTCATTAGGTACCTAGAACCTTCCTCATGTTACTTAGAGTCTGGTGAGGGATTTAGACTGGACATATTCTATCCTGATGAAGATAACTTCAGTTATTCTGATGGCTGATCACATGGGCTTTAGACTTTGAATTCTGACTGCATTATGTGCCTGCTGAAGGAAGTTACCTAACTTCCTTCAGAGCCTGTTTTTCCTTTATTAAGTGGCGATTTGAATGCTGTCGTATATGTTTATTAATTCATTCACTTCACAAAGCACCTGCTGCATGTCAAATACTCTGCTAAGAATAGTTAAACTTCCCTAGGAGGCCAGAAGGCATCTTTCAGTGGATATCAGAGGTCAGGAGAGGTTAAGACTTGAATCGACATTAGGAGATGATGAAAAGCTCAGATGGCAGAGAAAACAGAAAGGACTAAGGACACAGGTTAAAGAGATAAGCCTGGAGACATTTAGAGTGACAATGTTAGTGACTTTGGATGCACTACACTTCCAACCTCAGTTTCTACTCTTGAACATGGGAATAATGATCAAATATGTCTCACAGAGCTTATTTGGTAAGGATTAAATGCAGATTAAATAAACATGGAAATTAGCACAGGAAGAAAGTGAGAAACTCTTATAGATGAGGGTGTGTATAAATAAAATCAATCTCCATGACCTCTTTGCACATCCAGTGGTCACGGCACTCTTTAATTTTCTAGCTGAGTCTGGATATGGACTGTAATTTTATTCAGCCAGCATGTAAGGCAAACTTTTCATTTGGTTAGAAATTCTTGTCCCCCTCCTCTAATATAATTTACTTTTAATTTTGGTTCTTAAGGTATGTGGGATAGATAGAGGGACTCTTAAAGAAATTATGTGTCAGATTTTTAATTCAAAATGTGGACAAACATTATTTAATTGTTTGTCCTTTTCCCTCTGGTTATACTGCTCAGCTACTTTTTCTTCTACACGCAAAGGAGATTCTGAAGAAATTTAAAACTTTTGATTTCTGGTATAAGATAATGGGGAGCCTCTCATTACTTGATTTTAACTAACCCTCAAGTTTAGGGGGATAATATAGAGAAAGGCAATTTTTAGAAGATTCCAGATTATTTACTTCCTATATTATATTTAGCCATTATAGGAAGTTAGGATTTGACTAAAACGTCCTTCCTTCCTGTCGTTGAACTTTACCTTGTTCACAGAGGGCTTGTGCCTCTTTGCCTTGAGCTTTTCACCTGGTTAAGTTGCTAAAATCATAGGCGAAACTTAAATTCAGCTTCTTTAGTTTACTCAAATGACATTGTGCTTTTTCAGCAAATGTTTTCATGCCTTTTTAATAAAAGATTTAAAAAATACATGACACTATTTACTCATGTTGTTTGGAATATATATATATATATATATATATATATATAATTTTTAAAATAAATATATATGTGTATTTATTTATTTATTTAGATTTATGGTAGTTTTAGGCTCATAGTAAAATTGAGTAGAAGGTATCTAGATTTCTCACATAACCCTCCAGCTCCCACACAGGCACAGCCTCCCCCATTGTCAGCATTCTGCTCTAGAGTGGCACATTAGTTCTAGTCAATAAACCTACACCAATACATCATTATCACCCAGAATCCATAGTTTACATTAGGGTTCACTGTTGGTGTTGTGCATTCTATGGATTCAGACAAATTTATAATGGTATGTACCCAAGTTCTTACAGAGTACTTTCACCTTCTGATAACTATTAATATTTTTACTATCTCCATAGCTTTGCCTTTTCCATAATGTCATATAGTTGGCATCATACACCAGTTAGCCTTTTCAGATTGGCTTCTTTCGTTTAATATTATGCATTTAAGTTCCTTGCATGTCTTTTCATAGCAGGCACTTTTTATAGTGGGGAGTAGAACACAGTGGGGAAGAGTCAGTTAGACAAAGCCATGTTCTATTCCTTAGCCCTAGCAATTTGTATATAATATACAGATACTCAGTGCTATAGAGCATGATATATATGTAAGGCGTAGTTTTCTTGTTGGTTTTATTTTTAACACAGTCACACAATTATTTAGAGATTTCAGATTGAGAGGAGATTTGAGATTGCTTAACTATAATTGGTGTTAGAGCAATAATACACTTTATCAACCCCAAAATTGAGTAAAATAGACATGGATGAGTTTTCTCACAAAGATAGACGACAATGTCTTTGCAGGTCAAATCCAACTAGTTTACTGTAGTCTCTCTTGAGTTGGGTTTAATTGGTAGCTTACTTTTATTGACTCTACGCCCCATGATTGCCAACACTTGGGGCTGGGCCTCCCTCTTCCTTTAGGTTTTCAGACCCGGTTGAGTTGTTTTCCATGTGCTGCTGATCCGTGAAAGCCCTGTTCCTAAGAAGTGACCTCCACATGGGCTTCTCATTTCATTTTGGCTGAGTGACCCAGACATGATCTCAGAGTCATAACCTTCCTGAGGATATTATCAGCATGTTTCCATCCAGTAGATAGAGTCTGATCTAAAGGTGCTTCTTAATTGATGGCAGCTTTAGTAAAACCTAAAGAGGCAGATAATTTTTAAATTATGGCCTATAGCTTCTAGAGACTGACAGTCTCACGTGAGCCAATGTGAAAATCACTTCCAAAAGCATTCATCACCTTAGCTTAGAGGAGCCTGTTCCTTCAGTAAATGTATCAGCCCATGCTGCATCCTTACTTTGGCTTATCTGTGTGGTTCAGTTCTAGCCCCCAGCAAGAACAAAGGCTGCCGAGAGGCAGCTTGTTTGGTTTGGGAGCCGGCCCGATGTGAAAAGTTTGCAGGCAGAATCAGAAAGAGCAGCTGCAGGAGGAGAAATGGGGGTAGATGACAGCTAATGATTTAGAAAGCAATTTGCATGAGAGCCTTCTGCTTAATAGGAGGCAGCGTGAGCCCGGGTGATGGTTTACTACCCACTGCCAAGCTGGTTTCTACACCCTGAGTCCACATTCAGTCAATACCTGTGTCCTGAGGGAATGCCCAGCCAATAGCTTCTTTTTACCTGAGTTAGCACAACCTGCCATCTAGAATTTCAAAGAGCTTTTCATTTATTAGAACATATGGATCCATTTTATCCTGAGGCTCAGGATGCCTGGTCCCACACAAACTGATTTAACAACAAAAGTTTAAGTACAAATCCAAGGCTATGTAGATAATATTCTTTGACAACTTATTGTGTACCAGGAACAGCACTGTGCAGTTTACATACTACATCTTATGCAAATTTGTTAAATGTTTATTTTTGAGAAAGAGAGAGAGAGACAGAGTTGGGGAGGGGCAGAGAAGGAGGGAGACAGAATCCGAAGCAGGCTCCAGACTCTGAGCTGTCAGCACAGAGCCCGATGCGACGCTCGAACTCATGAACTGAGAGATCATGACCTGAGCGAAGGCTGGACGCTTAAGCAACTGAGCCACCCAGGCGTCCCCCATACTGTATCTTATTTAATAACAGACCTCTGAAGTGGGTCTTTAAGGTTCCTGCCAAGGGCTATATATACAAGGAACAAAGCCAGAAAAGACCAAAGTATTATTTATTAATAGTTGGCTAGCCCCTGTTACCTCATTTTGGAATTCTAAATTGGACCCATTACTTTCTTTTTTTCTTGTCCCCAAATGACAGATGACCATATCGCAGGACAAGCCTAAGCTAATATGCCTTATTTTCTAAATCATAGGCTGATATACTGGGGCAGACTGACACATTTAGCACTTTTCAGTGCAGTAACTCTACTCGCTGCTCAATAGTTGTTCTGGCTACTGACCAACGACATTCACAATTCCCATTCCAGGAATAGGATGGAAGGAGAAGACATCAGATCTCCTATTTCTTCCCAAACTTATAAAGGCCAAAGCACGGCATATCTCTTTGTAACACATTTTATTCCCTGTTTTATAGATGTGCCAATGGAAGATTGGAAAAGCTGACTAACTTGTCCATGCCATACAGCCCATGCTTTTAACCTCTCTATTATGCTACATATCCTTCTCATCTGTCAATCTGCCTTTTATACTGATGTCCTGAGAAATGGACCACTCTTCAGGATAGAGATCTTACTTCAACTGGAAGTAATACTGAATGGCACTTATATTTCCATTAGCTAATATGGTCAGCAAGTAACTAATGATGTGCTTCAATTGATTAGACAAGAATTCTCCCAACATAATATTCCATAGAAGAATTATATATTCCTTTAAGCTGAACATACTCTTCTAGAGTTTAGATTCTAAATCAAATAGTTTTCTGTTTTTCATAAAGGAAAATAAGTGAATACAAGATTCACTTATAATTTTATCTACTTTTTTTTTTCCTAGTTACAAGCAATGACTATTGTTGGGTTGTTGGACATGGTAGATATAGAGAAAATCAGATAGATAGATATCAGATATCTGATATCTGATAGAAAATCAGATAGATATATAAGAAAATCACATTTTAGACACTCTAGCATACATATAGCTCAGAACTGCAAGAGACCAGAGGGAGACTAACATGCTAGAAAGTATATTACAAATCAATATTGAAATAGAGCTTAGCACATAATTTATCTGGAAAGAAGCTCAGAATGTGACTGCCAAGTTACTTAATATTCTGTTCGAAGACATTGGAAACACTGTTGAAATATGGTATTTTGACTACCATTGGAATGGTCAGGTTTCAAACAGCAGTGCATTAGTTGTGCTCAAACGGGTAAAGAATGTTGAATAATTAAGTGAAAAGGAAATAGGAGACCTGCATTCTAATCTTGCCTTGGCCACCGACAGGAATAATGTTGACTTTAAGTCCATCACACATTCATTTACTGTCTTGGTTTTTTGTATCAGTCAAATGAGGGAGGGTGTGACTATAGTTCTTCAATAATCCTTGATGATCTTTATCTGTATGGTTCTAGAAGCATCTTGATTTAATACAGTTTGAGAATTTATGCGTAAACTCTAGCAAGAAGACAAATGTTCTTTCACTTCTAAAATGGCCTTGACACTGCATTAACATAGCAAATGAAATCTTTTGAGGGTTGTTCAACGAATCATTAATTTAGAATTCATCTCCACTGTTGGTTTTTATTGTCTGTTTAACTTTTACTAGATCTATAGCAGTTTTATTTTTTTTCCTCTGCACCTGGACTGGCAGACTGGATTATTGGAAAAGCACATCAACACTTATTTTAGATACTTTGTTATCAGAGCCAACTCTGTGATCTTTGCTCTGTCTATGAATTATTTATTTAATTTGATGTGTTTTTCCCTGGATTCATAGAATTTCCTTTTGTCCTGATGTTTCTTCCCATTTATGGGACTGTAAATACAGCTGACTAAACCTCTCGAATGGCTGAACACATATCAGGTCTTTTGTGCAAAGGATGCTAACTGTCTTCCTGTTCATAAGCCTGCTACATTTTCACTTACTTTTTTTCTGCTCACTCATGACAGTAGGGTCTTTGGAATAAAATAATGACACCTAATACGTATTTAAATTGGAGTCAGAAAATCTTTATCTTTTCCTAACTTTTAAAATTTTCTAGCTTCATGGTAGTATGTACCTCTCTTACCCTCTCTGAATCTCAGTTAACCTTCTGTGTGGGGATAATTATGCCTACCACACAATGTGGTAAACATAAAAGAAATTCTACCCATCTGCTAACATTTTGGGGGAAAATAATTGGCTTGATTTTCACCAGATTTGGAAGCACATGTTTACAATGGTCTGTTTGAAAATATTGGTTACATGGAGTATAGTAGGGCACTCTGAAGTCACCTCAAAGAGGTCTATCAACAACCCTGATAAAGCGGGAAGCATTTTGACTTCTCATTAGGAGAGAGGTGATCTCTGATATTAGTGGTTCTTAACTTTGGCTATTCATTCAAAATCTCCTGGGAATCTTTTAAAAATCTTAAAGACCAGGCTATACTTTATACCAATTAAGTATGAATTTCTGGGGAGTTGGGCTGAAGCATTGGCATTTTTTTAAGGCTTAGAGAACATGATGGTTAATTTTATGTGTCAATTTGACTAGATCATGGGGTGCCCAGACACTTGGCTAACCATTTCTGGATGGGTCTGTGAAAGATTTTCAGATGAGGCTAGCATTTGAATTGATAGATGGAGTAAGCAGATTGTTCTTCCCAATGTAGGTGGGCCTCACCCAATATGCTGAGGGCCTGAATTGAATAAAAAGGCAGAAAAAGGAAGAATTTGCTCTTTCTGTCTGATAACTTGAGCTGGAACATTAATGTTCTGCCCCCATATGGTGACTTACACCATGGGCCCTCCAGTTCTCAGACTTTCCTGTGTCTCCAGCTTACATTTAATATGCATATGTATTTAATGTTTAATGTAAATTTAATGTTAATTACATATGTGTGTGTGGGGGGGGTGTATCTTATTGATTCTATTTCTTTTTTTTTAATTTTTTTTTAACGTTTATTTATTTTAGAGACAGAGAGAGACAGAGCATGAACAGGGGAGGGGCAGAGAGAGAGGGAGACACAGAATCTGAAACAGGCTCCAGTCTCTGAGCTGTCAGCACAGAGCCTGACACGGGGCTCGAACTCACGGACCATGAGATCATGACCTGAGCCGAAGTCGGACGCTCAACCAACTGAGCCACCCAGGCGCCCCATTGATTCTATTTCTCTAGAGAACCCTGACTAATAATCAGGGTGATTCTAATACAAAGTGAAGATTAAGAACTACTATATATCTTTTTTTTTAATTTTTTTAAATGCTTATTCATTTTTGAGAGACAAAGCCCAAGTGGGGGAGGGGTGGAGAGAGAGGGAGACACAGAATCTGAAGCAGGTTCCAGGCTCTGAGCTGTTAGCCCTGAGTCCAATGTGGGGCTCCACCTCACCAGCTGTGAGATCATGACCTGAGCTGAAGTTGGACGCTTAACCAACTGAGCCACCCAGGCGCCCTTTATATATCTTTTTTTAAAATGTTTATTTATTTAATTTTGAGAGAGATAGTGAGCAGGGGAGGAGCAGAGAGAGAGGGAGACAGAATCCCAAGCAGGCTCTGCACTGTCAACACAGAGCCCAGTGTGGGGCTCAGACTCACGAACTCTGAGATCATGACCTGAGTGGAAACCAAAAGTGGATTGAGCCACCCAGGCACCCAAGAACTACTATATGTCTTAAAATACTGTGGCAAAAGTATCACAAAAGTGGATGCTCTGTCAGGGTAGTTCTGCTTCTTTCATGGGCACTTATATGAGGATGATGAGCAATGTGAATTTTCTTTTTTAATGGTGGCCAATCAGATATATAAAAATACTTTGGGAGGCTATGAGACCCTAATTAAAGGAACTTAAAGTATGTTTGCATTAAAACCACATTTCTAGGGATTCTAGGGATTTTGGGCCTGTGATTTAGAAGCTTCCATACCCGAGTTGTTGGGAGAAATGTAGGAAAGATCCCAAACTGCAATTTTCAGCAGTCTTGCTACCCTTTTGGGGTCATGTATCAGAATTCATTGGCCTTTGGGTCCTGTTTCATAATATAAGGAGGGGCACACAGTTATATAGGAAATTGACACCTAAGACTTCTTTTCAGCTAGAATTGGAAAGGACAGGGTAGTTTACTAAAGCAGGAAAGGAGATGTAAGTGGGGAAGACAGTGGAAAGAAAGAGAAAAGCAGAAGTAATCTATTTAGAGAAGACATGCTCTTGGGGAAAACCATGGACATAAAATCATATAAATTTCCTACCTCAGGATGCATGGCATGCATTACTATATATAATAATTTAATGATCTGAATTCCACATACTTTAAGTTCCATTAAAGGCATTCCCTTGTTATGGAATTTTGTTCCATGAGATTCTAGGCACTCAGAACAGTCCCTCAATATGTATTTGTTGAATGAATGAATGCGTGAATCAATCAGGCAATATGACATCAATCTCAGTACCCTTCTCAAATCAGTTACCTGCTTTATGTAGTATCATCTGAGAAGATGATACTATATGATACTACAATATTATTAGTTTCAAACGGAAATGTGATTTGATTTTAGAAGTTGAGATTATTGCTTCTGTCACCTCATCCACTGTAGGAATTTACTGTACACAACCAATACCGGTCATGTAGCCTCAGGTTGGGCACTTCTAGTGATTTCAATGCTCTACTTGGTGAGCTAAATCGTCATATATATGCACAGCTATAATTTCTATAAAAACTTCCTTATATTTGCCTCCCTGAAGCATCCTACCCATTTGTCTTGTCTTGATATGATGCAACTACAGAGAAAACAATTTCAGTTTGAATACCATGTTGGCACTTCAGACATTTGTAGTCTATTGTCACACCACTGAAGACTTCTTCGCTTCAGGACAAACACCAGTATTTTTTTTTTCTTTTCTAATAATCCTGTGAAAGTATGTCTGGACCCTCTATCATCTGGTTTGCTCAAGTTTGCACTTCCTTTTGTTTTCAAAAATATCTTGGAGGCACCTGGGTGGCTCAGTCAGTTAAGCGTCTGACTTTGGCTCAGGTCATGATCTCACAGTTTGTGAGTTTGAGCCCCGCATTGGGCTCTGTGCTGACAGCTCAGGGGCTAGAGCCTGTTTCAGATTCTGCGTCTCCCCACTCTCTCTGTCCCTCCCATGCTCATGCTCTGTCCCTCTCTGTCAATAATAAATAAATGTTAAAAAAACTTAAAAAAAAATCTCTTCAAGAAAGGTAGTGCTCAGAACTGGATCTAGTACTCTTGATGTGGTGAGACCAAACATACACACACATATGCACACAAATAGAAAACTGTATTTCTATTAAATATAATTCTTATATCACAAAACATACATGTTTATTTCAAAAATAAAAATACAGAGTAGCCTAAAATATGCAACATCTTATATAATGGAATATAGAGATAGAGTAGTATTAAAAAGAACACCAGAATCATTTAAAATAATCTATTGCCCAAAGAAAAGCCCTTGCAAATCCTTTCAGATCTTTTCATTTATTTGCTTTCTGTCACCTTATATTGGGTGCCCATTTGTGTGAATATCACACAAACACACATACATACCTATACACAGTTTTACCTAAATAAAGATGTAGTGTTTTAAACATGTGTTTTAAAATTTAATGTAAGTATTGGACATTATTACATGGCTATAAATTTAGTTCTGTATCAAACTGTGCAAATTCTTGGCTGATGGGTTAAATTCAGCCTACAAACATTTCATTTGCCCTCTGGGCCTGCACAACATTTGAAAAGCCTGGAGAATTCACAGCTTCTCTTGAAAATTGAAAAATCTGGTGATGCTGGATGTACAACTTAATGTGAATGTGATGAAATCTGAATGGCTTGCTTTTCACTGGGCAGGTGTTCTCCAATGGGCATAGCCATCAGCATTATGTGTTTCATACAAACAGTCTGTAAGAACACCTCCTCCTAAGGTTGAGTTTGTGTTCTGTGAACATCATCACTGTAATAGCTGTAGAACTACCTGCAATGGATAGAACATTTTGTTAGACTTTAATGTTGGTTCTGTGTTTCTCCCATTATGAATAGTGTTGCAGAACACATCTTTGTACAGTGTGTTTACCCAGTTGCTTGATAATATTATGATGAACCCCTAGACCAGAAGCAGAATTATTTGGCCAAAATAGACCTAGTAGTTTTAGAACTTATCCTAGGCCTTTAAATATCATCAGGTCCACAAAACACCCTGCATTTAATTTTTTTTAAATTACAGTATAATTAAAATCCAGGGTTATATTAGTTGCAAGTGTACATTATAGTGATTCAACAATTTAATACATTACTCAGCGCTTATTATGATAAGTGTACTTTAAAAAAAATTAAAAATATGTATTTATTTTTGAGAGAGAGTGAGACAGATCGTGAGTGGAGGAGGGGCAGAGGGAGAGGGAGACACAGAATCCGAAACAGGCTCCAGGCTCTGAGCCGTCAGCACAGAACCCTATGTGGGGCCCGAACCCACAAACTCCCAAGATCATGACCTGAGCTAAAGTTGGATGCCCAACCAACTGAGCCACCCAGGTGCCCCAGGTAAGTGTACTCTTAATCCCCTTCGTTTATTTTATCCATCTCTCCCACCCACTTGCCCTCTAATAACCACCACTTCTCTATATTTAAGAGTCAGACAGCCTGCATTTTTCATTTGCACTGTTAGACAAAAACTTGACCACTGTATATGTAAAAACAAAGTTAAAAAATGGAATTGTTCAAAGATATGTAGTAAGTAAATTAGTATTTTATTGTAGAGAAATTGTAAAGTGTGAAAAAATATAAAGGAAAAAATAAATATACCTATACTTATAGTACTTCGAGATAATTACTATTACCTTTTTCATTTTTGCTTTTTCCACATATATGCATATATGTTTATATGCACATATGTTTACATAGTCATATTTTATGCACATATAATTTAATAATGTTAAGTCTGTGGTCATACCACCCTGAACACTCCTGATCTCATCTAATAATGTTAAGTTACACTGTTTATTTAATTTTTATTTCTGTTACATTTTTACCAAATACTATATTATGACTATTTCTCATAGAATCTAATATTCCTCATTTAGGTAATTCGCAAGTTGCTTAATATTTCAACATATGGGATCACTTATTTAAATAATCCCCTGTTGTTGGACATTTAAATTATTTTCACATTTTTCCTTTTATACCTAATGTTGCAGTTAATGCCATTGTACCCAGATTTCTGTGACTTCTTTTATTTATACCATCAGAATAAATTTCTACATGTGTAATTACTAAGCAAAAAATCCAATATGTACTCATACAATTTTTTAAAAATTTAAATCAGACGTTTACATTCACAATTACATGAATTATGTTTATTTGTTGTGCCCCTTTGTTTTACCCTCTTGATAGATGATAAATAAATAGATAAATGGATAGATAGATATTTTAATTTAACACACCCCTCACTGATCTTGTTGCCTCATACCTGTGCCACATCTAACCACATTTGCAGAGTTTGGGCATTAACTAAACATTTTCCCAAAAATCAGTTCAGATTTCTTCCAAGATTGTTGCTCAGTAGTGCCCCCCTCCTCAGGTACTAAAAAATGCAATTTGAATGATTTGGTAAAGTTTGTTAACATGGATGTGAGTCATCCCCACAATGTTTCTGTCAGAGCTTCCTATTTGGGGCTAGATCCACAGAAATCTCACAGCATTATTTGCAGTGAAGTTGCATTGATATTTCATGTACAGCTCACGCATATGAGGAAGCAATATCTGTGAAAGTATTTAAATATGAAAATAATTATGTAAATGATAAATACTATTTATTAGTAAGGATAATTAGTAGTTGTCAAGCAGATCCTCTTCTGCCAGAGGGCCACATACCTTTCAAAATGAATGCTTGTGATGAATAATATTTGGAGAAGGGAAAAAAGAGTTTTCTCAACTTTTTCATCACAGCCCATGTATTGCCAGGCAAACAACTTGATAGAATCATTAGAAGCATAGTTAAGCAGGTGATAATCTCCTCTTGGCCTCCAATATATCACTAAATGGCTTTTTCATGGATAGCAGTTCACTGAAAGGTTGTAATTGTAGCCTTCTGCTGTATTTGCCATTAGAAAATTTCCTTTTAAATGGAGCATGCTGTGTTAATAAGTAGTGGTTTTGCGAGCTCTTGTTTGTCATTCACAATTATTGGGTTCCCCCATATTTGAATTGGCACATGAAATGCCAGTTATAGTATTTGTAAGTGATTTTTCTATCTGCTTTTCTGGTTAGAAGCCCTATTTAGATGCTTAGGTAATGTCTTGCTCCACTTGTTCTCTGCTAGCAAATGAGAGAGCTGCACAGGATACCCACAGCCTTCTCGAAAACTGAGAAAACATTGGAAGGAGATGGTGATATCTGTAGCACTGTCAATCCTCTCTAATCAGCGTGATATTGTTATTATAGCACAGGCTGAATTGTCAACAAAAATCAGAGTCAAAATAGTCCAGGTAGGGAGGTATGGGAAAGGGGTCATTTTAATTACATAAGTGTAGTACATCTGGTTGGCAAGAGGGCCCATATTCATCTTGAGTAATGCAGAGAGCTTCTATTCTCTTTCCTTGCCCTCATTACTAATCTGTTTAGGTCTCCATTCCTTCCTGACCACCTCCCCCATCTTATTGGCTGCTCTTTTCTGTACTTGCTTTGAAATATCTGCTGGAGACAGCACTGAGAGCACAGGGCCTGATCTCTGCAAAATGAATCAGTTTTTTATGATCTGCACAAAATAAAAAGAGAATAAGGAAATTAGTGAAAGGTATAATTGAATAATTATACCATTGTACCCTGCTTGTAAAGATGATACAGCAGACTTCCGGCCATGTTATCACCCAGCAGGTGTGGTGTGCTTCTCTTCTCTTCTCTTCTCTTCTCTTCTCTTCTCTTCTCTTCTCTTCTCTTCCCTTCCCTTCCCTTCCCTTCCCTTCCCTTCCCTTCCCTTCTCTTCTCTCTTCTCTTCTCTTCTCTTCTCTTCTCTTCTCTTCTCTCCTCTCCTCTCCTCTCCTCTCCTCTCCTCTCTTCTCCTCTCTTCTCCTCTCCCCTTTTTCCTTCTCTTCTCTTCTCTTCTCTTCTCTTCTCTTCTCTTCTCAACTTCTTTCTTGGCTGGAACAAAAAACAGTCTTCTTTCTTGGCTGGAACAAAAAACAGTCTCTACACCTGGCTCTGTTTACATAGAAAGACTTGTTAAAATGAACATCTATAAGAAGATTTTAAAAAACTGATTAGCATCATAAGAAGCCATAGGAAAGGTAAAAGGTGCTGATCACACACATTGCTTAGGTACTGCTGGAGTGATTTCAGGGTTGATGGAGAGTATATGAGCCCTAGATCTTTCTAGCATCAGATGGAAACAACTGTCTCCCTCAGAGATAACCCACTGTTACCTCTTCTATGAGATAGGCCCCTGTAAATGTGGTATCTGTAGTGATCATCTAATTTTCTCTAACCCACATGTGGCTGTGGAATAAAATAAAGCTAATGTGCAGCCGAACAAGTGGTATTGAAATGATAGGAGCTCTGCAGTGGGACAGAGCTACATTAAAACCCCGAAACTATCATGCATTTTGGTTTTGTAAATTGAATAAATTCCTTAAATTCTCTGAACTGCAGTTGCCTTATCTGTAAAACGGACATGGAGTCCACCTTTGCTGGGTTACTGTACACATTAGAAACAATATATGTAAAAGGCACAGTACTGACATAAAATAGACTCTAAAAGTGGTGACTATAACTCAAGAAAAGTATTTTAACCAACTTAGGCAGTTCTAAAGCAAAATAATATGCAATAAAAACTTACTCAGAAGAACCTAGAAGTAGGCAAGGGTTAACTGATTGTGTGATTGGATTCCATGGCTAGGTCTCAGTACATGAATTCACATCCAAGAAGATTCTTGCTGTGGAGTGTAGGCAACACATTTCCAATTCATGTCGTCATAAGAACTAAACCTTTGTAATTCTTTGGTTTCTAAGTGTTTGATTTTTCAAACTTAATAATGCATTAGAGTACTCCTGAGTTTAGCTCTTACTAAATTATCAATGCTATAATTTTATACCTAAGATGCATGGTTCACTGAATGCAGGTAGAGAAAAATAAACATTTTAGACATGCTTATTCTGACTTCCTGAGTCTAAGGGGTGGAGTCCAGCAAAGCTGATGGTTGGTTATTTCTGCATGCATAAGTGTTAGATCAAGATGCTAATTTCCAGCTGCGTACCCTTTCAGATGGTCCCCTTTGTTTCAGTATAAGGATATTTCTTTCTCTGTATTTTTGAGAGTACATTAGTTCAGCTGTCCCAAGTGAAAACTATGAAGTCATTAAAGGGCACTTAGTGGCTCCCAGCTGGTCATTTCCCTCACACTCAGGAGCAGCCTTAAATGCTAACTCCCATCAGTTACTGGGATGCCCTGTATTTTGTCACTATCATTACCTTCACTACCACCATCATTATAATCACTCCTATTAATTCAGCACTTATAATGAGCCAGGCTTCGTATCCATTGACATTGCTCACTGCTTTATATATTTTAGCTCAGTTTGCTAGCTCGTGTCTTTCTCAAAAGGTTATCAAATCCTTTATTCATTATGTAAAAATGATATTAACGACTTAAATCAGAAAGGGCAAAACAGTATCATCTCAAGTACCCATTTTGAGTGATTCATAGTGGCTGCCAGAAGCACTGAGTTAAGAAAAATTTCAAGACTGTGTAATGGGTGAAGGATACCATTATTGATTAGTAATGTCTGTCTTAGGTGAACGAAGAAAGAATAGACATAGGATATATGACACACAGTGCTGAAAGGCTCACTAATTTCCTTGCTCTCTGTAACCTTTTTGGAGATAGAGATAATGTTTCTGTTGTCCATCATGTTGCTCCACAGCTCATTTCCAGACCATTCATTTATTCCATCAGTCCTCTGCTTATTCCTGCTGAGTCTTCCCTGACTCAGAAACTCCATACATGATACCTCAGCCTGGATGCTCTGCTGAGCCCCCATCTTCCAAAGTGGCATCTACATGGAGGCCTTCTGTCTATCCTAAGAAATTCCCCCAGGTTATTACGTGTTGTGATATCCTTCTCTTTTCTGCCATAGTACAGATATGAATTTGTGATTATTTATTGGAATGTTTACTTGTTGTATTTATTGTTTCCCTTCCTGAACTCTAAACCCAATGAGCTCAAGAACTAAATCTCTTTTTGACCAGCCACCTTGTACCCAGCATACACATCTGGGAAAGAGTAGACATTTAATAGATATTTGTTGAAACAATGAATGCACTAAATTTTGGAGATTCAAACTTAATAAAACAGGGATCCTAGCTTCATAGAACTCATATTCTAGTAAAGGAGAAATATTATTAAGTAAATAATTTTTATACACTGTGATAAAAGAAATACACTCTGCTGGATGCAGGGACAGGTGTTGAGGAAGCATCCCAGAGGTGATATTAAGGTTGGGTTTTGAAGAACAAGGAGTAAAAATGGAACACAATAAATCTGGTAAGAAAAACTGAACACTTCAACTTGTGTTATCTGTTTGAACAATATGTTTCATGATTAAAGTTTTTTTTTTTATTATTAAATGCCAGCTACATTAGCATGTACCTATTGCATGACCCTAAAGGCATTTTAAAATAAATATAATGAATATTTTACCTTGAAAGGACACACAATTAGGCTTCTCCCACAAGGATATTCTTAGTGTTAAGCCCTTATCCTGCTTTTTACTTGATATATCCACTAATTGTTCTGATCCAGTGGCCTTGATGGAAGCTTGTGGTCCATTTGCTAAAGGGTCAGTGGGGATTATGTGACCACAGTCTTCTGAAATGACTCAAGATCTTCTACAGTTAGAGGGCATGTGGTTACAGTGGAATAATTTAGAGGAATGAAACTGCATTTGGCTTTTTAGGTTTACATATATGACTTGGATAACAAAAGAAAAATCATGACTAGTACACCAAGGGATGTTTACAACAAAAGATGGTTTTAGGTATTCTACTAACTTTATTACAGCTTCAATGATAAATTATTAGGTATATTGATTGTAGCAGGAGGTAACATTTACCTTTGCAGCTGCAGCCCTTTTAGAAATAAGATGGAGTTTTGTGCCTTGTTGATTGATTGATTGATTGATAAGGTAGAGATGAAGGAAGGGAGAGTTAAATTGAGAAAGCATGGGGCATAACATTTCTTTAAAAATCACATTTAACGTAACATGAAATTTAACAAAATGCAGGAAGTAAGGCTGAAAGGCAACACTCACTTAAAAAAAAAAAGAAAAAAGCTTTTATAATTACATTACAGCACTTGAGAGAGCTGTAGAGAGCATAGGCCTCTAAAATTTCCCCAAAACATGCTCATTCACCTTGACTAAATCAGGTGCAGAAAAGAGTTTCCTTGTTGAGTTGGTAAATCAGGATCATATCCAGGCTCTAATTGGATCCTAACACTGCTGCAGCTCTATATGAATCCATATGTCATGTACAGATAGAAGCAGAAATAGTGTTTAAATCAAATGGATGCTGCTTACTTTAAGATGAAAGCTATCCAATGAATTTTAAATTAAATTGGAAGAATTTATGCAAAGTCAGTGCCATATTCAGCGTCTATTTTATTTGGAGTATAGGAGGCCACTGATGTAAAATGCATCTTGAAACTTGCTTCAGAACAAACTAAAATAGGAGCAAGGGGAAACAAAGTGAATATAAGCCTTGGATTACAAGATCAAACCACAGTGTTAGTCCTGTTCCTGAGATAATAAAGATTAGTGCTGTGCCCCATACCTATTTTGTAATCACATAGGCTACATTTTACCAAATGTTTAATTTTATTTAAAAAAAAACAATAAACAAAAATGTTGATTATTCTCAAAGTCAGGTACAAAACTGTGCCAAAATGATACTATTATTCAGAGAAAGTTAAGCAAAGGGAGTGCCTGGGTGGCTCAGTTGGTTAATCTTCAAACTCTTGATTTTGGCTCAGGTTGTGATCTCACAATTCATGAGTACAAGGCCCATGTCAGGCTCTGCACTCACAGAGCAGAGCCTGCTTGGTATTCTCTCTTTCCCTTTCTCTCTGCCCCTCCTCTGCTTACACTCAGTCTCTCTCTCTCTCTCTCTCTCTCTCTCTCTGTCTCTGTCTCTCTCTCTCTCTCTCTCATACAAAATAAATAAACATTAAGAAAAGAAAAGATTAAGCCAGAATAGTAATTATTTTATTTATTGGTCAATCTAAATGGCAGGAAATGTAAACTTACAGACTTCTTTTTGTCAACTGAGAGATTATATGGAGAGAAGTCAATCAGATCAAGGTGCAGGTTAAATAAGCATACATTTGGGGATAAATGAGTAAAATAAGGAGTTTTTAGAGTTAAGCCAGTGCCAGTGAGCAGCTGGCAAACTCACTGTGGGCATGGGGAGAACCATTCTTCCTGACTGCCAGTAGACATGATGGTCCATTCTACAAAAAAGAGGGTAGGATTGCCCACTGATTATGTCCTAGCCTATTTATTCATTCACTAGGATGCAAGACCTTTAAAAACTTACAACATGGTACATAGGACATAATAGGTCCTCAATAAATACCTGTTGAGTGAATGAGTGAACTGTAAGAAAGTCTGTTTTCTAAGAGATACTCAGTGACATTTGTTCATTCATTTCTTTTCATTTATCATTCAACAAGTTTTTGGTTTTTTTGTTTTGTTTTGTTTTTTAATGTCCCTTTTTTGTCAGGATCATGTTGTGGAAATATATAATAGTAATCAACAATAGCAACTGTCCCCTGCTCTCCTGGAATTTAATGATATTGGGAGAAACCAATATTGAAAAAGAAAATTAACTAGAGAATATATAGTTACAATCCAAGGTTAGTTCATGTTAGATACTTACCCTAAAGTTAACATGAATATGTTGAAGGATTTTAAGTGTATGTGAGTATTTGTTGGTCTTTGCAGAGTGGGGAATGTATGACTGGGCATATCTTTGGAAGATATTTGATGGTTATGGAGAACAGGCATAGGGATGGAAAGAGTGGACATGGCTATTATTAGATTATTGCAGTGCAGGTGAGATATGATCTAGTCTAGATGAGGTTGGTGGCTGGACAAAAGTGAGATATACAAGATTAAGGAAATATTTAGGGTATATTAGAGCAATAGGACTTGTGAAATGTTTGTTTAATAAGAAGCTTTCAAGGGGGTCTCCGACATTTTAGCCTCCCATAATGTTTGTATCATGCTCTGAGAAAAAGGAATATTTAAAGATGACCAACCTTTTTATGGTGGAAGGGTCAATATAATTGGTTTTATCTTAGACATGTTGAGTTTGATGTGCGTTTGAGATACCCCAAAGCTTGAAGACATTGAGTAATTAAGTGGAGACATACATACATGTATATGTATTGATGTGAGATTGCTGTGAAGACAAAAGTTGAGTCTTTGATATATAGATGGAAAATTAAGTTGTGGTCATGGGTAAGACTACCCAAGGAAACAAAGAAAGGGCCTAGAGCTTGATTTTGATGAGCTCTAACAGTTAATAAATGGGCTATTGAATTGGGCTCCCAAAGAACTTTAGAGAAAATAATTGGAGAAATATAAGGGAAACTGGAAGGAAAATAATCATGAGGATAGTGTGTTTCTTGAAGGAAGAAGATATCAGCAATATCACACACTATTTTGATCCAGTAGTAGGTCTAGAAGCCAGATAGAGAAATGGGAGAGTGAGTGGGAAGTAAGTAAAAAGAGTCAGTAAATAGAGAGGAGGAATATACTTTGTATTAGTTAGGGCTGTTTTGATTTTACCTTTGATCAAAAGAGAAGTTCAAATATAAGGATAAAGAGGGTGTTCAAAACCTCAGAGCAAAGATACATGCACATCTCAGGAACTTACAGGACCCGGGAACAGAAGCCTACTTGGAGACCAGGAAATGTCCTCTCTGGTCCCTCACTACTCGTTCTGCATATCTGCTTCATTCCTAGGCTGAATCTTTATTTATTTTTATGGTTTGTATTAAGAGAGAGAGAGTGAAAGAGAAAGATTCTCAAGCAGGTTCCATGCTCAGCGTTGGAGCCTGATGTGGGGCTTGATCCCACAACCCTGGGATCATGACCTGAGTCAAAATCAAGAGCCAGAAGCTCAACCAACTGAGCCACACATGAATTTTTTTTCCTCATTTTGCATAAGCTAGAAAGTAGAAACTGCTGTTACTTACAAGTTTACCTCTCCTTTCAAAAGGACAGACTATAGAGGAAACTCTCAGCCCTACTGTCTCATACCCCAGGGCTTTTTGTCATTGGCTCAGCTGGATCAGGCCCAATCACCTGCAGATGGAGAGTGTGGTACAAACATGGCTGTGCCATCTAATACCATATGGATAGAGGAGCAGGAGGGTCACTTCTTCTAGAGAACTATTAGGAAGAAATGCCTATATTTGCCTACCATGGTGATGAGCTTTTCAACATTTATTTCAAGATGCAATTCATCAGAACCACTGGGTATGTTTTGTAAAAATGACAGATACCAGATTCTTATTCCAGATCTATTTTCCAAATGGAACCCAAGAATCTTCACTGCTAACAAGTTCCTTAGCTGGCTGCAACTCACTCAAGTTTGGGGATCAGTGCTCTAGAGGAAAAATCTTGGTTCAAGTAATTATCCACCACCTTTGAATGTCACATCCATTTTTAAAACTTTCACCTCTGCCACATCTCTTTCAAACCCATGGCACATAATCTGGAATTTGGGCTCAGAATTACCTTTTTTTCCCAGTTGTAGAAAAACTCCAGCCTGAAATGGTAAGGATGTGGAAAGTTCATCCCAGAAATATTCATAGGCAGATTTTCTTAATGAATAGAGTTTGTTACCTAAACAGTTCATAGGTGAATGTGATATTGATCATAGAGGCATTATCTTTTTATACTTTTGTATACCATATATAATATTCATAGATAGATGTTCCATCACAAAATTGGCAGTGCTACAAGCAATTTCTTTTCTCTATTCTTGTCCATTTGCCCTTACAACCACACCCAGCCCCATTGCTTACACATATCAACCCCTTTGACCAAAATTAAAAAACAAAACCAAAGAAAACCATATATACTCTATCTCTGTGCCTTCTATTTGAACTACAGCTAAAATAATTGTGTTAATTTAGCTCATTGCTTTGTGACAGTTTCTTTCATCCTGCCTCCACTGATTTAGAGCATCATTCCTTAAAACCTTGCGGTTCTTGGGGCACCTGGGTGGCTCAGTCAGTTAAGTGTCTGACTTTGGCTCAGGTAAAGATCTTGCAGGTTCATGAGTTTAAACCCCCCGTTGGGCTCTGTGCTGACAGCTCAGAGCCTGGAGCTTGCTTTGAATTCTGTGTCTCCCTCTCTCTCTGCCCCTCCCTTGCTCACACTCTGCCTCTCTCTCTCTTTCTGAAAAATAAATAAACATTAGTAAATTAAAAAAAAACAAAAAACACTGACATTCCTGCCCCCAAGTAGGAGTATACTGAAAAGGGTCTATAGGGTAACCAACCCCCTCAGGTTTTCAATGAATATCATCATTTTATACATCCTGAGAAGTTTAGTAATATGTCAGCCCATTCTCTTTGGCCCATTGATCATTTCCCAAAATTACTTCACCTTGTACCCACCTTCCTCCATCTCCACTGCAACACATTAACCAGTACACCTAGAACATACATTAAACATAGTTTATTTGGAGAACTAGAACTCAATCCACATTATTCCTCCAATTAGATGGAGTGTTTCAGGTAGCAGAATGGGAGAGAAATTGATAGGCAATTCTCCTAGGATTCAGTGATCCTTTTTTCTTGATTCCATAAAGTGAGTGAGACTGAGTGATTATTCCCTTAAATCTGCAGCATCCACATTGCACTTTGTACTTAATGCTTTATCCTGCGAGTAATTCAATTAAAAGTAAAAGGTATTAAGTGAATAGTAAGTTTACTGGGTAGCTGAGTTGATAATTTTATTTTTTTACAAAGGAAATCTATTTATTTACATTTACATTGCAGGAATATGGCAATGCTCCAAGAAAAATGTGAAATTAACCTATACTCTCACACCCAAAGAGATCCATTGTTAGAAATTTAATATATACGGTTTATGCCAGTTTTTAAAATGTATTGCCTTTCAGCCTAAATTCCCTCCTTTTTACCTGCTCTCTGAAAATAGATACAGTTTCTTTAAATAGTCTTTCCTTTGCCAGCTGGCGTGATTTTCGCCTTTACTAGTAGATGGCATTGAGGGGCATTGCAGAAAAAGGTTTTGCTTCATGATGCCAGTGTGCTTCCTTGTCAGCCTCCTGGTGGCTTCTCCAGCGTCCCATTCCTATGACACCTGTGATTCTCTCAGTACCCAGCTATGCAACGCATGCAGTTTCCTCTAGCATTCACGGTTGCTCTAGCACCCAGCTCCTGCAGCGCTGAGAGCCTCCTCAGTGTCCAGCTCCCACCGTGCACGTGTCTCTAGTAGCTGACCTCAGCAGTACCTGGTAGCCAGCAGCTTCCCCCAGCATGTCCTGTCAGCAAGTTTTGCAGTGGTGTGCCTCCAGTGAGAAATCTCACCATGAACAGCTTTCCCTGGAAGTGTAGAAGGTGGATTTCCAGCAAGTCACAGAGGGCATATTTCCAGAAAGTTTCCTCATGAGGCATCATGGCAACTTCACTATCTGGTGATCCTTGGTCATGCTCTCTCTAACCTGGTCTGGACCTCAGTCCTGTCAGGAGGGAGGAGAGCTTCCTTCTAAGAGGGAGGATTAGTGGCTATTCCTTCTATCTGGCATCTCTATATATTTTATAGTTCTTTACTCATCACCAGCTGTGCCCTTATTACCTATGCCATATTTAATAATATTTTTTATTAAACTTTCCATGGTCAAATTACTATGTGGTTTTCCTCTACTAGTTGAACACAGAATAATGTCCAAGTTTCCCAATCTAATACTGATGTGTGTATTATTTTAACTTTTAAAAGGATTGTGAACCCCTTTATTCACAACATTCTTCAAGTTTGTACACCATTATTTCAATGGTTGCAAATTAGCCTGTATTGTAGTGCATACTTCATATTTTTTCTTTCATCTCTTACTTGTTTTATACACACAGATATGTATATTTACACTGTTCTCATTTTCACAATTGTAAACAATGCTCTAGTAAACATCTTTGTACACATTCTTTGCACATATCTATAATTTTATTGCAACTAGCTCTTGGTCATTTGGACATTTTAGGCAGAAGAAAATGATGAATATATCACATAAAGTGCTTTATGTATTTCCAGGGGACTACTGAGAATATTATTTAGTGCTGTAATGAAACATCAGAAAAAAGTGAGGAAGTCATGGTTTTTATTGTCTTCTGCCAAACTTTCATAGCAAGAATCTGAAAAATATCTCATCTAGCACAAGAACTGAAACTAGATTTGAGATTGAGCCATTAAATATCAATTATCATAAATCATTTCTAGCTGCTTTTTTGATCAAATATTTTCCTGTGTTGTACAGTTGGGGAATGCACCTCATCAAAAGAATGGGAGGTGAGAAAGAAGTAAATGATTCAGGGTATCTTGGTGTTTCTTAGAGTGCTTTGAAAAAACAAAGTGTTAACCTGAATGTCTTAAACAAATTGAACTTGGCTGATTTTGAGTGTTTACAGAAAAGAACTCCTTCAGCTTCAGCTGGAAACCCAAATCACTGGCTCCATTGTTGATGTCTTTTGACATGACTACATCCCAGGCATAAATAATCTCAAATATTGAACTAAACATATCTTAACTATTGAGAATCTTTCAGGATAATTTGAACTAAGGGAATGATCATGACTGGCAACCATTGAAAGTTCCCTCTTACCAGGAAGTATGTGGAAGCAATGCCTTTTAGAACCAGACATGCTTCAGAGACTTAATTCAATGTTTGCTTTCAATTTGACACTGATGTTTGCTAAGTGTTGAGCCATTTGTTGCTTTGCAAGTGAGATTGTGCTAATCGCAGAACATGAAGGTGTAACATGTATTATGTATAATCACAATATAATAGATAGCTAGACACATGGAATCTTTGTTGTCACAGTCAGTATCAACAAAGCAACACAAGCACTGCACCTTATTGAGCACCTACTGTGTAGACAATATGCCCCTTGTTCGTGGGTTAGTTTAGCTAATCCTCACAAAGCTCTTAATAAGAATGTACCAATGACATCCCCATTTTACAGATGAAGACATTGGGGAAGAGAACGCTTAGAAATTTGCCTCTGATCACACAGTTACCCATCTGTTCAGGCAGTGCACAGATTAGACTGTCTGACTTCAAGATCAGGTGAGTACAGTGGCCTAACCAATATGCATTATTGCTTCTCACATGTTTAGAGCTGAGAGAAATCAAATAGTGCACTTTAAAGAGGATCTTTTTCCACTTTAATTCAATCCCTTTCAGCTTTCATTTCAATGGAGTCTCTGTTGGATTTAATGTATCATGTAGAATTATCAAGTTAAATGACTGCATTTTTCCCTTAATTGACCATTTTGAACCGAATTGCTTGGATTTATCAGATATTTTATAGTGCAATATGGTCTAGCATAGCTATTACCAACCTCTTTTCCACCATCACCACACCTGACAAATAAAATTCACAAGTACAACATTTTATCCTGTGCTTCTCCAGAATTAATACACAAAGCTGTGTAATTAAAAATCTGTACTTTATGCCAGGACAGTTGCAACTCCATTCCTTTGTCTCCCATTTGTCCTAGGGGCTGCAGTTAAGGACCTAGAGTCTGAAGTGGAGAGAGACATGATGGCTTGACAAATAGATCTTGAGCACCTATAACGTGTAAAGAGCTAGATCACTGTGGTAGGCTTGTTGAGGATTTAAAAATAATAAGACAGCCTAGGAAAGACAGGCATTGACACCATTGCCAAAAATCCCTTTAATCACAAGGCAGTGAAGAAAGGAGCAAGAAGTGGGGAAGATCATGTCAGCAGGGAGTGCTGAGTGTGGCCCATTCGCAAATTTCTTAATTGGAATTCTACTGTTCAAATATGGATTACTTCTGGGAAATTTTGTACCATGCAGGTTTTTCTCAGTGTTAAAAAAGAAAAAAGAAAAAGAAAGTCTGGCAAAGAAAGGGAAGGGACTGGAGATAATAGGAGCCAGTGTAGGTAGCACATGAGAAAGCTGTGTCTCATAAACAGGGGGAGGTCAATCCAAACTCAATCTCAAAGTATATTCATATCCCATAACATTAGAGAATCACTATCAGGGCCCTTGGTGCTTACTTTTTAGCAAGTAGCATAGCATAAAATCAAAAGAACTCAGTGTATAAACTCCCCCACCCCATATTTAAATTTACAATGAGATTAAGTACTTCTAAGATTCTATACATTTATTTATTTTTTCTGTAACAAGTCATACAAGATCACAAAATCACAGGATGCTCAAGGGAACTTAGTAAATATTTAATATAAACTTTTATTCTAGAGATGAGGAAATTCTAGCTCAAATAAGAAAAGTGACTGGATCCATGCACAACCAAATTATCTATACAAGAGTTGTAATCAGAAATGTTTACTTGTCCTATGCCCTAATGGTGTGATTTCTCTGCATCACCGTCAATCAATAAATCTGATTCTTCAAATACAGAATACTTTGGCTGGGCTTCATAGACTAAGATTTTTTTTAAGTGGGTAAAGGACCAAATAGTAGCAAAAATTAAGTAACTCTGGATTTTTTTGCAACCAGAGTTATTTGCATTGTTATTTTCAGCTCAGAGTGATAGATACCACATTTAAGTGGAAAATATATCTATTCCATATTTATAAATCTTTAGATTCTGCATGTGTCATGAAAATTGTAAGTAAGTTTTACAACACTGAGCTATATGAAATTAATTTATATTCTGGGTCAAAAAGCTCCATGGTAGGCAGTTAATGCATAAAACACTAGTGATTGCAGCCCTAAGGGCTACATTGCCAGATGAAATTACAGATCTCAAATCCCATCATTATACTGGTATTTATTTTTTGTTTGTGTTATCTAAGGAATATATAGTCTAAAATTGAGTATTTACCTAATGAACAGGCTAAGGGTGTCTTCTGATTTCTTCCCCTGCAAACCTAAAATAAAGTGTCTAGTTGTGGATATTAACATGTTGTTCGTATGCCAGGGTACCAATGCCTACTGTTTCATTTCTCCATACACTTATAAAATGATAGTAAATGATAGTTGTAGGCCTCACTAAGGTAATATGGAGTGGATCAAAATGGAACTTGATAAAAATTGTATACCCTTCTTTAAATTAAACAACGACAATAAAAATAAAATCAAACAACTGTAGGTAAAAATTAAAGAAACATAAACAACTGCAGTAAAACCTTGGTTTCTGAGCATAATTCATTCCAGAAACATGCTTGTAATCCAAAGCTCTCATTTTTCAAAGTGAATTTCAAGAACCATTGGCTCAGTTGTGATCATGTGATATTTGGCATCACATACTACTCATATTGTAAGACATCACTCATTTATCAAGTTAAAATTTATTAGAAGTATTTGTTCATCCTCTGAACACTTGCAGAACAAGTTACTTGCAATCCAAGGTTTTACTGTGTAATAAAATACAAGGTATTTGGGAAGATATTAAATACTTAACTTACATAAAACTTTCAAATAATTTTTTTCATAATTTTTACTGGGAAAGTTGTCCTTGCTTCCACAAACATAAGTTTTCCCATCAGATTTTATGTTCCAATTTTTGATGATCACATTCATTAAGAAAATTTTAATATTTGTAACCATTTAAAATTTTTCAAGAGTTGATTTTTTTTCAAAGAATATAGTTTTTCTCTTTTTTCTTTTACATGCAAAAATTATCAAACTATCATCTTCTAGTGTGTATAAGATTGAATTCAATCCAACTTGTTGCTTTTATAAATATGTCACAATAACTACAGTGGGAGGCGCTGCTGTGTTAAAGCACCCACAGCTATGAGTCAGCCATATCATCTTTTTTTTTTTAACGTTTTATTTAATTTTGAGAGGGAGAGAGCACACACATGCATGAGTTGGGGATTGGCAGAGAGAGACAAGGACAGAGGATCTCAAGCAGACTTTACACTGAGAGCAGTGAGCCTGATGAGGGAGGGGCTCAAACTCACAACCCGTGAGATCATGACCTGAGCTGAAGTTGGAAACTCAACCAACTGAGCCATGTAGGAGGCCCAAGGAAATCATATCATCTTTAAGTAAAGGCAGAGATAGGAACAACTACCTAAAACCATGCTGACAAGTTCTCCCTGAACTGCCACTCCGGACTTGTTGTACCCATGCCCTGGAACATGAGTTCTTCCAGCAATCCTACAGTCTTTTTTTCACTATGAGCATTGATACTGTACAGCTAGCTATTGCAGAAATTGTTGTCCAGTTGGTTGAACGTTGAGCAATAGTGGTGGAGCAATGGGTGTGAATCTTTCTTATTGTGCCTACCATCTGTGACCACTTTGATCCCCTATCAGATTCTGCCTCTCTAGGATCACCTTCCTGAGAGACCCCAGAGAGGCTACTCATGGCTGAATGTGAAGAGCTCCAGGATTTTAGGTAACCCTGGAAGCCCCAAGGGTTAAAGGGATCATTACCTCCTGCCCCACGTATAAACATTAATTCACAACTGTATATCCAAGCAGAATGGTTGGGCCCTCTGCCTTAGGTATATGACTTTAAATAGCCTTGAAGAACCTTGAAAGTAATGCCCCAGATGGCAGACTTCTCTGTTTTACCCTTTCTTTATCTATACTAAACCTGAAGCTGAAATAGAGTTTTCATACTGAGAATGCACATTTATTCTTTGTCTACCACTTAAGGACAATCAGCAGGAAGGTAACACTTTGGACAAAAAATGAGAATTCAAATTAAGTTGGTGCTTTGCCCCAGCCAGGAAGTTTATGGAGAGAAAGTGAGGAACAAGAGCAAAATAAACAAGCTCTTTTTGCTCCATTTAAACTCTGACCATTTGCCTTAACTGTGTTATTAATGATTTGAACAGATTTAGACACACCCACATTTCAATTTAACTTCAGAAAGAGTTTCTAAAGTCAATGGAATATTTTAAGTGGTCTGGATATTGAAATAATGTCTTTATTCTCTGTATACTCCAGTTTCTTCTTTCATTTGTTCATACTTGTATTCATTCATATATTCACCAAGTATTTGTTGTTGTAGACCTTACCTGGTATTGATCCAGGTACTGGACTAGAGAGGTTAGAAGGCATCATCATCACCTTGGACGGTCTCCTCCAAGTCTTGAGGGGAGTCATATTGGTTAACATGTAATTATCATACAGTTGGACAAGTACTGCCGTAGTCATATGAGCAGAATATCAGAAGAGAACTGTTTCATTCAGTCTTGTTACATATTTGACTATTTACCTGTCCGACTCAGAAATCCACCTAATAGAGGTGGTGCTTTTAAGGGCACCATCCATATCTTAATTACTTTTATTTTACCTGTGATGCATCAGGTGCTTTTCATACAAGTAACTATATTTGTATGTTTCTCCTGCAAGTAACTATATTTTTATTGAATACATTTTCAGCTATTTCTTGTGATTCCCCAGAAGTGTAGATTTTATTTTTGTAGACTGGCAACACTACCACAATTTATGCCAGTAAAAATGTGAGGATTGGAAGAAATACTGCATTTAAAGACCTGATTTTTTACAAAATTTTGAGGTATAATTGGCATAAAACAAAAATGATTAAAATTCACAGTACATGTGTACCTCTGTGAAACCTGTCACCACAATATCCAGCGCACAGAAAAGTTTCTTCCTGCATTTTATTTTTGCTGGTATAGATTTGTTTGTGTTTTCTAAAATGTCATAAGAAAGGACTGATAAAGTCAGAGTTTGGCTGCTTTTACTCAGCATAATTAGTTTGAGATTTATCCATGTTATTGCATGTATCAATAGTATATTTCTTTTAACTGCTAAGTAGTATTCCATTGTGTGGATGTATCACAATTTATTCATCCATTCATTTGTTGATGGGAATTTGGGTTATTTCCAGTTAATTCAGCTTTTGACACTAAAGCTGCTGTGAATATTTATGTACAACTCTGTATCAGGTAGATACATAGAAGTGGAATAGTGGATCATATGGTGTAGGTATGGTTAACTTTTTAAAGAAATTGACAGACTGTTTTCCAAAGTGGTTGTACCATGTTACATTTCCATCAGCAGTGTAAAAGAGTTATAATTCTTTTACATTCATCCCAAATTTTGTATAGTCACCCTCTAATTTCTGCCATTCTAACGTGTGTAGTGATAACTCATTATTGTTTTGATTTCTATTTCCCTAGTGACTAATGATTTCAATTATCTCTTTATATTTCTTTTTGTCATCCATATTTCTTTGATAATGTATCTGTTCAGATCTTTGTTCAATTTCTGTTGTTGTTGTTGTTGTTTTCTTATTGTTGAGCTTTTGAGAATACTTCATATATTCTAAAGCTAAATTCTTTATCAGATATATGATTTGCAAATTTTTTTTAAGCTGAGGCTCCTCTTTTCATTCTCTTAATATGTCTTTTAAAAAGCAGAACTGTTTTATTTTTATAATTTTTTTTAAAAAATTATTTATTTTTGAGAAACAGAGAGAGACAGAGTGCAAGTGGAGGAGGGGCAGAGAGAGAGGGAGGCACAGAATCAAAAACAGGCTCCAGGCTCTGAGCTGTCAGCACAGAGCCAGACACAGGGCTAGAACTCACGAACCAAGAGATCATGACCTGAGCCAAAGTTGGATGCTTAACCGACTGAGCCACCCAGATACCCCTGAAGTGCTTTATGTTTTTAAGTCCAAATTATTATTTTGTTTTTTCTATGGATCATGTTTTTGGTATGGTATCTAAGAAATCTTTGCCAGACCCAAAGTGCCAAGAGTTTTCCCTATGTTTTGATCTAAATGCTTTGTAGTTTTATGACTTGCAGTTAGGTCTACAGTCTATTTTGAGTTCATTTTTATGTGGTGTGAGGAATGGATTAAAGTTAATTATTTTGTGTATGGAAATTCATTTTTTCCAGCATAATTGTTTAAAAGACTTTCCTTTCTCCATTAAATTGCCTATGTCAGAAAACTGTGTGGGTCAATTTACAGACTGTAAATTGGTTCATTTGTTTACCTTTATATCAATATCACACTTCTGAGTTACTCTAGCTTTACAATAAGTATTGAAGTTGTGTAACAACCATCTAACTTTGTTCTTTAAGATTATTTTGCCTATTCTGAGTACTATGTATGTCCACATGAATTTTGGCATCACCTTGTCAATTTTGACAAAATCACCTGTTGTATTTTGTTTGGGATTGTGTTGAATTTATTGATCACTTTGGGCCTTCTGTTGACCAGAACTCTTACTGATTATATAAACAGTCAATTAACACATGTTTTGTACATTATATGTATTTTATGTATTGTACATTAAATGGTATTCTCACAATAAATTAAGCTAGAGAAAAGAAAATGTTATTAGGAAAGTCATAGGGAAAAGAAAATACATTTACAGTACTGTGCTATATTTATTTTTTTAACTCCATGTATAAGTGGGCTTGTGCAGTTCAAACCCATGTTGTTCAAGTATCAACTGTATATGGCTTTTTTTTAGTATGTTAATATGTTAAATTACATTGGCTAATTTCCAAATGCTAAACCAGCCTTATATTTTCAGAATAAACCTACTTGGGATGACATATGATGCTTTTTATTTTTGTTAGATTTTATTTTCTAAAATTTGGTTTAGAATTTTTCATCTATATTCATGTAGTTTATTTTCTTGTAATGCTTTTTTCTCCCATTTTGATATCAGAGTAATAACTGGTTTCACAGAATAAGTTGGGAAATATTCCCTTGTCTTCAATTTCCTGGACTTTGTTTATAATTGTTACTGATTCTCTCTTAAATACTTGGTAGAATTTACCAATGAAGTAATCTCATCTGGAGTTTTTACTGTGAAATTTTTTTTCATCCAAAAATTTGATTTCTTTAATATATTCATGTCTATTCAGATTTTCTGTTTCTTAACTGAGCTTTGGTAACTTGTGTCTTTCTTCTAAAGTATCAGTTTGTTGGCAAAAACACCATTCATAACTTTCCTTTATTTTACATTTAATATGTGTAGAATCTATAATTATTCTACCTCTCTCATTTCTGATCTTGGCAATTTGTATCTTGTCTCCTTCCCCCCCCCCCCCCCCCGATTCATCTGACTAGAACTTTATCAATTTTATTTATTTTTTTAAAAAATCAATTTTTGTTCTGATGTATTTTATGTATTGTTTTCTGTATTGCTGATTTCAGTCTGATTTTCTTAAGCTGAACTTGGGTATGATTTTCTCTTTTCTAGCCTCTTAATGTGGCACTTGAGGTCACTAATTTGAGATTTTTTTCCTTTTTCCAATATAGGTATTTGCTGCTATAAATTTCCTCTTAAGTCCTGCTTTAGTGGCATTCCACAAATACTGACGGGTTGTGTTTTCATTGACATTTAGTTCAAAACAGTTTTTAATTTCCCTTTTGATTTATTCTTTGACCTATGGGTTATTTAGAAGTGTGTTAAAGTTTACAAATATTTGGAGTTTTTTTTAGAAACCTTTCTCTTATTGATTTCTAATTTGTAGAGCTTGAATCCTTTAAAATTTCTTGATGCGTGTTTTATGGCCCAGAATATGGCTTTTATTGATGAATGCTTCACATGTACTTCAGTGTGTGTGTGTGTGTGTGTGTGTGTGTGTGTTCCACTACTGTTGGATGAAGAATTCTGTGAATGTCAATTAGCAAGTTAGTTGACCATGTTATTAAAGTCTAATATATCCTTACTAATTTTTCTATCTACTTATTCTTTTGATTATTTTGCTTCATGCATTTTGTAGCTCTTTTTGCCTGTTTGCATAGACATTTAGGACTATTATGTCCTTTTGATGAATTGATCCTTTTATCATTATGAATTGCTCTTTCTTGTTTCTGGTAATATTTTGTGCTCTGAAATCCACTTTAGCTGGTCTTCATATAACCCATCAGCTTTCTTTTACAAGCAATTATTGATATCATTGTCTTTAAGCCTATTATCATGCTACATATTCCAGTCTGTTTTGAATCTTAGGTTTCAAATATTCTTGAGCTTTGTCCTGTGATGAAGCTTTCTTACATGAAATAGTTTCATTATTTCTGATCTTGCTTTTAGGCATTGTTAGGTAGGACCAGAGGCATATTTAATATAGGTCTAATTATTCCACTCAACAAGGCTAGACTTTTCCAGGTCCTCTGTCCAATATCCCATGATTTATGAGATTATCTAGGTTGGGTAGTAGGAATTGGCACCATTCCAGGTGCTGTGTGCACCAGGCACTGTTAGCTCTAGTCCTTTGGAACTATTATTTTCCTGCTTTCTGGTGGTTTTTCATATGTGTGAAAATCAGCATACTTCTAAACACTTGAGAAAGATCCTTTGCAGATCTCTGGTGTTCCCTCTGTGTGCAGCTCTCTCCTTTCTAGCATTCTGTCCTGTCAACTCTAGTTGCCTTGATTTCTCCAGGCTCTTTGCTCTGTGTCCTCAAGGAGTCAGCCAGGCTCTGCCTTATTTCTTCTTCCTGCCCTGTGCTGAAAATTCTATCAATGCAGTAATCTGGGGGCAAGTATGTTCTCTCTCTTAGGGATCACTGATTTTCATTGTCTGATAAATATCTAGTTACTTGAAAATTTGCTTCGTATGTTTTCCTTTTTTTTTTTTTTTTTTTTAGTGTTTCAGATAGAAGGGTAAATATAGTCCTTGTATTACATCTTAACTGGAAATTGGGAGTTTGTAAGCACACAAAATTGAATTAATGGGACCATATGACTTTCCTTCCCTTATTACTCTACTATCAACATCCTTGTGGTTAAAATAAAGTTTCACAGTTCCCTGTGGATTTCTCCAATGTAGTAATGCAAAATTCCAATGACAATGGATAATTGACTGCACAATACAACATCTGTTCTTAATGAAATAAAAAAGATTCATGCTTCTATGTTATATTAGTGTGGGTAGTACGAGCTGGTGTAACAACAAATCTCTATTTGTTAGTGACTTAACATAAAAAGAAGGTTTATTTCTTGTTCACATAAAAATCCAACATCGTGTTTCTAATTTGCTGAGGGCTTTTTTCCATGAAATGAATTAAGGACCCATGGTTCTTCTGTGTCCTGACTCTGCCATTTCCTAGGGCCTCAAAGACTTTGGAATGTAGCTGGAAGACAGAGGAGAAGAGGGTATAGAAGGCTCTGTAATCACCCCAATATAGAAGTGACACTCACTACCTCAGCTACATTTCACTGGCAAGATATGGATGCAGGAGGTGCTGGAACATGAAACCCTGGCAAGCCAACATCTAGCAACAACTTTATACAAAGGAAGGCAAGCAAATTGCTTGCCGTGTTTTGACAAACATAAGGAACTTTGTGGACTTTTACCTCCTTTTTTTTTTTTAAGTTTATTTATCTATTTTGAGAGAGAGCAAGTACACCCAAGTCTTGGAGGGGCAGAGAGAGAGGGAGAGAGAGAATCCCAAGCAGGATTCTGCACTGTGAGTGTGGAGCCTAATGCAGGGCTTGATACAGGGCTCTAACTCACAAAGATCATGCCCTGCAGATCATGCCCTGCAAGATCATGCCCTGAGTGGAAGTGGGACACTTAACTGACTGAGCCACCCAGGTGCCCCACATTTTATCTCCTTCTAAAATGCATGTTTTATTATTTTTCCATCTCTCCAATTCTGATCATGGACAACAGCTTGAATATTTCTTTAGTGTTTCATCCATTTACACTGTCAAGGGAACCTTCTTTTGCACAAAAAGGACAGTAAACTGTGTTTCTTTTCATAGCGCATTTCCCACATTTGGATCAAAACTATGCATTGCATTTCACCAAGTGACTGCTGAATAATCTCAAAACTGTGGTATCCATATAAAGGAAAAGATAAGGAAGTTTCCAAGGCATTTATGGGCCAGAATTGTTCTGTTCCCCTTAACCAGGTAAGTTAGTGCCTGTTGGAGTTTTTTTGAGGGCTTTGTAGACTGCTTCCTTGATTCACATAAAGAAATCATAGTTGGAATAGGGTAGTGCTGAGGATTAAATGAGATATTTTATTTAAAGTGCTAAACATAGTCTAAGGCACATATAGAAAGTGATCCATAATTGAGGCTTTTTGTTATTATGAACTAAGGATAGGATATTAAGCAAAAATTGAAGTGCCCTTGTTGTGGATGATGACAATATATAGAAAAATTTAAACTTGCTTTGTTTTCTACAATTACTAATAAGGTTTCAATGTGTGCTTGCTGTCTGATTTCTCAAGAAAATGTATTTTTCCCCTCACCTTATCATGGAGATATCACCTGAATAAGGGCTGAATTCCTGTAACTGAATCCACTTGTAGAATTTCACTGCCTTGTAAAAGGCAGCAAAGTATATAACAAAGAACTTTGGTTCTAAAGTCAGTGTTTAAACCCTACCTCCAATGCCTGTCAACTGTATGACCTTGAACAACCTTTCTTCCGAATGTGTGAATTTTAGCCAGTGGTGTTACTTTCATAGGGACTTTACGGTAGGAGTAAGATAAGATATATATAAATAACTTACACAAAGAGATGGCATATAGTTAGTGCCTAATAAATGTTATTACAATTATTACGATTATAAAGAAGGGGCATTATAATACAGTAGGCAGAATATTAGGATTAAGGTCAGATACCTTACGTTTACATCCATGCTTTGTTGCTTTTAATCTTGCCAGACCTCACTCTCCTTATCTGTAAAAGAAGGCTAATAATATTCTCCTCACAGTGTTGATATAGTGATTATAAGGTATGTGAAAGTGCATAGAACCTTGCCTAGAACGTGCACAATGCTAAATAAATATCTGTTAAAATTCTTTCATTTACATTATCTGTGGCCCTAGGCAAGTTGATCTTCCTCTCACATAAATTATGCTTTCTACTTGCCCTGGTAGAGTTAATATTAAAAAACAAACAAACCTCAAGCAACTGTAAAGAATAGTACTATTAATATTTATTAACATTATTATTTAAAAATAGAGTGGCATACTTTTCCTGAAGGATTTGGCCACTGGAATTATGGATGAAAACCCTCACTGGATTCATGTGGTAACATTTCTTAAACACCCGATATGGCATGGATTGCTTTCATCACAAAGTAGGGGAATATTGATGTCTATGATTTTATAAGCCCTGCTACCTCAGGTTAATTTTAAGATCGTTAGTGAAGACTAATTCCATTTAGAAATTTAGTCACCTGCTAGAGGCTCTCTCACCGCAAACGTAGAAAACATAAAAATAAATTCAGAAACAGGTAAAAAGGTAACTTATGCCATTGAACACCATATTCTTAGACAGCCCAAGTCTGAGGTCCATGGTCACAAAAGGGTTTTAATATATTAGTAACACCAGCAGTGGGTAGTGGGGGGTGGGGGGGAGGGAGGAGTTGCAAGTGCTGCCTGTTTACCCTCCATCTGTTCTGAGGTGGTTTCTAATGCAGATTAGATCCTTAAATCATTGCTGAAAAGCCTGGCTACCTTGGGATACTCTTCTCTGAGTCTTTTGGGTTTTTTGTTTTGTTTTGGTTTGGTTTTTTTTTTTTTTTTTTTTTTTTTTTTTTGGTTTTTGTTTTTGGTAGGGTACAAGTGAGTGAGGGGCAGAGAAAGAGAGAGAGAGAGAGTCAGAGAAGCAGGGCTGGAACTCACCCAAAGCTGGCCTTCTGTTTACTGGAAGTAGGGCTCCTATTTACAGGAAACTGGGCTTGTGCTCACCTCAAGCAGGGCTCAGGGCTAGAGCTGCCAAAGGGGGACTTGAACTCATGAACCTAGAGACCATGACCTGAGCCAAAGTCAGATGCTTAACCGACTGAGCCCCCCAGGTGCCCTTCTCTGAGACTTTGGACAAACTTAGGCACTATAACTTTTTTTTTTTTTTTAACACCAAGGAAAATCTCAGAACTTTCTCTGGCATCTCTCTCATGTTCTTTATCCTATTCTAGGTGGATGCCTTTCTCTCTCTTGTATCACTTACCCATCTCAGAGCGCTTCAAGAGTAGTTTCAAACCCCTTCTGTTCTATGAAAAGTTACCTGTTTAGTACTACTCACATAGACCTTTCGTCTCTTCGAACCCTTGACACAGTGTTCATATCTTTCAGTTGCATTAAGCCACAGAACTTCTTTTGTCTTATTAAGTTATATTACTATGTCTTATTCATGTAGCACAGGGGGCAGGGAATGTTATTTGAAGAGAGAGGCTAATCCTTGAAGGCAGGCATTGATTATATCTTAAATTACAGTTTGCAACCCATTGGTACCAAACACATTGGCTAAATAAATATAAATTCAATTAAAATGGCATCCAGTGATGGCTTTATAAAGATTCTGTTGAGAATAACATCAAGTTCACATCATATTGAATATCTAAAAATAGCTAGATGAATATATTTAACCTTCCGTTTGCAGGCATAGATATAGTGTAAGGATTTGCCCACTAGAATTTTATTTTCCATGGTAGGTCACTTCAGATGCCTTAAGAGACCCTACAAGCATCTTCTAAAGATTACCTTTGGACTTTTGTGTTTCATCTTAGGACTGCCACCATGTCAATCCTAAACTTTTCCATAGAGCCCAACTCTTGCTTTAATTTCATGAGCTGTTTGCATTTGGTTAAAATTAATCTCTTGGCTGCAGGAATATCTCCCAGGACTCAGAGCTTTCCATTCTTGGTTAAGGTATCTAACCTGCCAACTTTGTGAGGGCAGTGAGCTCCAAAGGTAGCTGGATGGCAATGGAACCCTAATGTACTGCATGATATAATTTCATTTCAAAATGGCTGTTCCCTTGAGGGCTGCATCTAACATGTGTACAAAGTCTCCCTCTGTACTTGCATTTCCAACACCAACTGTAAAATGTAAGCATTATTCTTTGGTGTCCCATAGGTAGCATATTTTCCCTGGGATATTTTTAAATTTTATTGTACCTCTGTGTAGATTTTTTCCTTTACTGGTTTCTGTGTGTACGTCAAGTTAAAGCATTGTTTCTTCCATATGTCATGTCCACCACTGTTCAGTTTTCATCTCTTACTTGCGTACCAGATCATGGTAAGTGGACACCTTTCCTCGCATTCACCTTTGGTCCATCTCCTATTGCCCTGTCCTCAGAGGACCTGATTTGACAGGAAAGGAGAGTCATTCCCAGGTAGTTACCAGCACAAATGAGACTATCAGTGATTCATGTCTTCAGTTAATATGTTAGGTAGGTAGGAAACACAGTGAACAAGAGGGGGCATCTAATCTGCCTGCATGCAACTGACAGTTTCTAGGGGAAGAAAGACATTGAGCAAATGGATATGCCACCAATTACAAAACACAACTGGATACGTTTTATAAACGTGAAGTGTGGGTTGTTGTAATGGGACATAGAATGGGGAACAAGTGCTCACCTGATTTGGAAGTAAGTGATCAGGGGTAACAGGTAGACTTTTTCAAAAAAAAAAAAAAAAGACTTGATTGAGTTATCATTTACATACAGTGCATTGTTCTTATCTAAAGTGTACTAAATAGTATGAGTTTTGACATAGGTATACACACATAGAATTATCATCACAATCAAAATACCAAGTATACTACACCCCCCTGGGTTTTCTTGTGTCCTTTTGCAATCTCTCCTTTTTTCTTAAAGAAATTTTTTTAACATTTATTTGTTTTTGAGAGGCAGAGAGAGACAGAGCGTGAGCAGGGGAGGGTCAGAGAGAGAGAAACACACACACAGAATCTGAAGCAGGCTCCAGGCTCCGAGCTGTCAGCACAGAGCCTGACATGGGGTTCGAACTCACGAACCTCAAGATCATGACCTGAGCCAAAGTCGGACACTTAACCGACTGAGCCACTGAGGCACCCCCTCTCCTTTTTTCTATGCCTTAGTTATTATATTAGTTTATATTCTAGAATTTTATAAAAATGGCACATGGTCTCTTTTTTTTTTTCCTTTTTGTCTCATTTGTTTTACTTAGCTTAATGATAATGAGATACAGCCATGCTATGGCATGTATCTTTATTTATTTACTTATTTATTGCTGAATAGTATTCCATTGTAAGAATATATCACAAGTTGTTGATTTGTTCACCTGCTGATGGGTATTTGTGTTGTTTCCCGTCTCATCTACTATAGCTAAAGCTGCTCTGAATACCTGTCTACAAGTCTTTGTGTGGACATTATACTTTCATTTCCCCTGAAATGCTGGGATGTAATATGGGAACTTTTAACTGATGCAAGAAAATAGGGCAAGAAGTTGGAGCACACATAAAAGTGGATCTTTGAAAGAGGAAATTTGGGACATCTGTTGGTCACTTACCAACTGGCTAACTGTATTTCAAAGGAACCTCAAATTTGGCAAGTTTTGAAATTCAGTTCTTGATCTTATGTTTCATATGGTCCCATCAGTATCCCTTAGTTTAGTAAATGGTACCACCATCTGTAGAGTTGGGCAACACAGAAAACCAGCCTTGACACCTGTTCTTTTACTGTCTTTATTCTGTTGGTCCTCAAGTTCTGTGGTTTTCTCTCATGAAAATCTCTACCATATGCACTGCTACTGTTCTCGTATATGTCACTGTGATGTGCCTCCTGGACCACTGGGGCAGCATCCTCACTGCTCTCCCATCCCTTGACTTGTATACTTCATCCACATCTACAGTTAAAACAAAATGAACTTGAAAAAATTGTATACTCAATATAAACCTGAGTATATCACTCCACAGATTAAATCTTTCAATAGCTTGCCATAATCCTTGGAAAAAAGCCCCAAATCTTTACCATGGTTTACATAGTCTGAATACCCATGTCCTTGTTTAATGCAAACTTTAGCACTATGCCTCAGTAGTATCTTCCTGTTCCATTTTATATTTCACCTATACTGAGCTTTTTTCAGGCTACATCAAATTTTCCACATTCCTTCTTACCTTTGAACCTTTGCACTCTCATTGTCCCTGTCTTTATGTCCATTTATTTAACTCTTGTTTAACCAACTTAAATTTTATTTCCTCTGGAGAGCTCACATCTAGGTAAAATAACTTTTTAGCCCAGCACTCTATACCAATCTTAAGCTATTATGATGGCCAAGATTCTGGTCCACCTCCCTAATTAAAGGTAGGGCCTAACTTACTATGATTGCATCCTTAATACTTAGTACAGCAGCACATCTTGAATATATTAAGTCCTCTAACACATTTGATCATTAAATAAATGGTTGTGACATTGATCTAGACCTTATGTAACAGATGCCTGACAAATATTTGAGAAGAAAAGTTGAGACAAATTAAATCTAAGAACAGTTTCCCAATAACCAATAGGGATGTCACCAATTTCATGCACAAAAATCCATGATTTTGCTTATAAGAGAGTTTCTCTATCTCTCATTCAAAATCTATTTTATACTTTTACAATCATAGTAAATTCAGGCATCAAGTGTCTTATATAAGAAGCATAAAATCCACTGGTGAAGAGAAGAATTAATTCAGATATGTGTACATATATGAAGATTTTGACAAACATGAAATTATAATTCAAAACCATAGTAATCTTGAGCCATTTTGTCAAGGGTCATATGACCTGATGGCATCATTTGATTAAAGTGGAGGCAAATTTTGATGTTACTGATTAAAATACTGATCTGATGAGGCTACTGCTAATGATAGGAACACTTGATTATGTTTTATGTGCCACAGTTGAAGCTAAGCAGTCTCTATTCATTTTCTCATTAAATTCTCATAATGACCCTGTAAAATAAGTACTGATATATTTTATAAAGGCAGAAAGGAAAGTTGAGAGAAGTTAAATATCTTGATCTTAGTTACATAGATTTTAGCCATGACTACAGCCTGCTCAAAGTAATTGAGAAAGGATCAAATTACGTTCTTTTACTCTGTTTAATTTTTTTAATGTTTATTTATTTTTGAGAGAGAGAGAGAGAGCGTGCAATTAGGGGAGGGGCAGAGAGAGAGGGAGACACAGAATCCGAAGCAGGCTCCAGGCTCTGAGCTGTCAGCACAGAGCCGGACTCAGAGCTCCAACTCACGAACCGCGAGATCATGACCTGAGCTAAAGTCGGAAGCTTAACTGACTGAGCCACTCAGGAGCCCCTCTTTTACTCTGTTTAAAGAAACAACAAATTTTTAAAGAACTCCATCAAAAACAGATTTTTTCTTTAAATTTTGGATTCTCCATGGGAGTGTTTGAGTCATCTAAAATAGTACTTAAGGTAGAAACATTTATTTTCTAATGGTGCCAAATAAATTAAGATTTTTGTAAATGCTTTCTGATGATTACATTATACTTCATGATTATCTGTGAGGCTATGAAAAGACTCTAGCGAACAGTGCCCCCTGAAAAGTGGCAATAGCATGATGCTAGACGATGTATTACCTCAGATGGGCTCGTTAAGGGGCCTAGTTATCATCTTTAATTGCAAAGAGCATATATCCTTCAAATGAGTTTGTAGTCTTTTTTAATAAGAGGTACCAGAAGTGTAAATAGAATCTATCACCAGATCCATTTAGAGTCCATTTATCTTTATGACTATACGTGTTATGGATCATCAGCCTTTGATCATACAGGCCCCTTCAACGTTCATCTTCCTTATGGCAAGTTCAAAATGCAGTGTCTGTACTGGGAGATTAATTTTTTTTTTTTTTCGTACTTGTGAGTGATAGACTCCTACATTCCTGAACACATTTTACTTGAAGTAATTAATTCTCGTGTTGCAAGGCAAATAAGTACTCCCCAGCTCCCTCTTTTAAGGTGAACTCCAGGTCCAGACAATGACTCAAGGTCAGCCTGCCCTAAATCCAGTCCTATGTTCTCCCCAACCTCTTTATGTTGGCTGATTCCCTACCTCCCCTCTTTCTGATATCTTTCACTCTTCTGCATTTTTTTAAGTTTATTTATTTTGAGAAAAAGAGAGTGGAGGAGGGGCAGAGAGAGAGAGATGGAGTGGGAGAGAGAATCCCAAGCAGGCTCTGGTGCTGTCAGAGCAGACCCCAAGGCAGGGCTCAAATTCACCAACCGTGAGATCATGACCTGAGCTGAAGTCAGACACTTACCAACAGAGCTGCTCAGGTGCCCCTCACTCTTCTGCATCCAGAAAAGGCCCAAAGAATTTTCTGTGGTCCCACTATTGACTTCCCCTTCCCCAGCCATGACCTCACTTTGAGCACTTTGGTAGCCCATGGAGCATGGTGCATAACCAACACTCCCAGCAATACAAATCAGCATCTCCAAATTTCCTCTGTTCTCATCACTGATTCATCTTCCCCCAGAAAACCAGCAAGATTATCCTCACTATGCTTTCACTTCCATTTTACTCTGCAACTACCAAAAGTTCAAGAATTCAGGATCTTTAAACACTCAGTTTTTATCCCCACAACTCCTTATATGTCTTAATCTGTCAGTTTCCCATCCCTTTCCAATTCCTCACTCTCCAGTTTCTGTGTACCTTTGAAATATATACAGTAGTCTGTCATTACCATAATTTCCCATCTTCAGCATTTTAATGTTTCCTTCACCTTCCAGTCTGAATAAAAGAACTGACTTTCCCTGATGCCAGAGCTTCTCTTACAGTCCCCTGAGAAGACTCTGTTTCCTCCTACATCCTACCCATCATAGAGCTTAGACTAGATTGCCATTCTCTCTCTCCCTCTTTATTGCTGTTTCCAAGACAATTCTCCTAATTAAACAAACAAACAAAAACCAAGAAAAACAACAATAACAACAACAACAAAAAACAGCTTGTTTGAAGTACATGCCAACAGTCTGTGTTATACAGGTTGTCATAACCTTCTTTAAATCTCATTCATTTCTCTTCATTTTGTGAATATTTTTGCTTTCAGCCTTATTTCTGTCACTATTCTTGCCATTATTTTTGGAAACTTCAAAATCCACATGAATCATCTGCCCTGAATCCCATTCTCTCAGTTCCCTGGCTTGGTGATTCTCTCAGATCACCTTTGCTTTTGGTGATCTCTTCCACCTAAGTTCAGTTGCCCATTCCTTTGCATGTATCCTAGAATTTGTCATCATCAATAAAAATGACACTTCCCAGATCTCAGTTGCTAGCATCTCACATTCTCACAGCTATCTTCTATCTTTCCATATCACGCAAATAGTCTCCATGCTTAGAATTTGCTTAACCCTTTCAGATCTCCAACAGCCCCCATTCAGGCCAGTTCCTCCTTCCCCAGTTTAATGGCTATGATCTTTGTCATTATCACTTCCTTGCTCATGCCTTCAATTCCTTTGCCTCTTTTCCATCTGTTCCTCTGACCTGACAATCCCATTCTAATTCTCCGCCTATTACACCCCTGACCCTGAACAGTAGACTATGGCTTGAGAAAAATGCACAGGTGTTCTGACTGGTCTCACACTAGTGTCTCAGTGGATCTCTACACTGACTGGAAATCCTGCTCCACTGTCCATCAATCACACCTTCTCTTCCCTGCTTAAGTTGCTAGCCAGTCTATCCTTCTTCTTTCTTTTTTATTCTCAGTGATTCTACTTCTTTCACTGAAAAATAAGTGATATAACCTTATCTTCCTCTTATTAAATGTACTAATGCACCTGCACTTTACTATGGGTGCTATCTCATTGTCCTTAACTAGAGCCAAACAATCCACTGGTGTACTGCAGTCCCTCTCTTGTCCCACTTCAGCACTTTGTTCATGCAGTGGCAACTGGATTGTCCCCATTGGAATATAAACAAGCTATCATGCTGTACTATATGTTCCATCTAAATTAAAACAAACAAACAAAAACTAACTATAAATTTCCGATAGCCAGAGTCCCATATCTCCTTTTCCCTTTATTGCAAAATTTCTTGAAAAATGTGCCCAAACTCCTTCAAACTCCAGTCTTTCTTCACTCCATTCCCATTGAGTTTCCATCTCCACATCTTGAGTTTGCTAAATGCAATAGCCCATTCCCATTCATCGTCTTATGCATCCTCTTAACTCTCTTTAGCACTTATTTTGGTACATTATAATTGTCTATTCCCAGTGAACTTCGGGGACACTAAGACTGCAGCATATTTATCTCTGCATCTGCATAGTCTTGTGCAATCCTGGTATGTAGTAGATAATGAATAAAATTTAAAAATTTAATGTTTATGTATTTTTGATAGAGAGAGAGAGCATGAGCGAGAGAGGGGCAGAGAGAGAAAGACACAGAATCTGAAGCATGGTCCAGGCTCTGACCTGTCATCACAGAGCCCAAGGGGGGACTTGAACTCAAGAACCAAGAGATCATGACCTGGACCAAAGTTGGACACTTAACCTATTGAGCCACTCTGGCGCCCCATGAATAAAATTTTATTGAATGAATGCATGAAAGAATAAAAAGTTATCCCATTGGTTAATGGTATCTATAAAATGTACATCTATAGACCCTTGATCCAAGATTCAGGGGACTAGAAAACATGAAAAAGTAAAAAGAACAATATGTTAGAATTGGTCAAAAGGATGAAAAGAGGGACCCAAATAGATAATGAAAGGGAAAAAAGCTAGAACCACAAAGATAAAACCTGAGGCACATGAATATTTGAAACACCCTTCAGTAGTCAATGAAGACAAAAATTATATATAATATACTATATTTACATAATATATTATATATTGTATATTATATATATTGTATTTATATATAATATATTTTATTTATATTTATTATATATTGTATTGTAATGTTTATTTTTGAGAGACAGACAGAATATGAGCAGGTGAGGGGCAGAGAGAGGGAGACACATAATCTGAAGCAGGATCCAGGCTATAAGCTGTCAGCACAGAGCCCGATGCAGGTCTTGAACCCACAAACTGTGAGATCATGACCTGAGTGAAGTTGGGCACTTAACCGACTGAGCCACGCAGGTGCCCCTATTTATGTATATATAATTACAGAGAGAGAGAGAGAGAGAGAGAGAGAGACATAGCATGAGCAGAGGAGAGGGACAGAGAGAGAGAGAATCTTTTTTTTAAATTTTTTTTAACGTTTATTTATTTTTGAGACAGAGAGAGATAGAGCATGAACAGGGGAGGGGCAGAGAGAGAGGGAGACACAGAATCTGAAAGAGGCTCCAGACTCTGAGCTGTCAGCACAGAGACTGACGCGGGGCTCGAACTCAGGGACTGTGAGATCATGACCTGAGCCGAAGTCGGACGCTTAACCGACCAAGCCACCCAGGCATCCCAAAGAGAATCTTAAGCTGGCTGCATGCTCAGGGTGAAGCCCAACTTGACTCATTCCCATGACCCTGGGATCATGACCTGTGCCAAAATCAAGAACCAAACACTCAATTGACTAAGTCACCCAGGTGCCACAAGAAACAAAAATAATAGTAAAATGATGAGTAATGATAACATATTTATTCCTATCCAGCTGACACATTTAATGCAGGCAAGAAGAGGTTAAATATGACAAGGATCAGGTAACACAAGTAATTTGACTAGTGTTTATTCAAATGAGTAGTTGTATGGAGACTGGGATTCAAACCCACAACCAACTAGAATGCTTGCTTGTAACCACTATGCCATACTGCAGCAAGAGTTATATTACCAAAGTAGTGGAGGGAGATAGTTCTAGGTTTTATCAAGAGTACTAACAACCCAATAGAAGAATAGAAAGGACTTAAAAAAAAAAAAAAAAAAAGCAAACACTGTAATCATTTTCCTTTTAAAATGTAAGCTGCTTACTTGTCTCCTGCTATTATCAATCATGAAGTGATTGTGAGGAAGTACACTTCAAGGTTAAATGCAGGGGGGATACTGCATTCATCCCTGGAAAACTGCAAAAGGACCCATGTTCAGTTCATTTCTCTGCAGTGTATAATTGCAGCTTTTGTAAATAAGATTAAAAGGATACTTGAGCGTCTATGGGAGCCCTTACTTTCTTTGGAGATGTTTTTCAGGTGGCCAGTGTTTTGCAAAGTGGGTATAGCTGCTGCTTCAGCATTAACATAATGCTTTGCAGTATTTTCAGGAGAGAAGTAAATTATTTGCCAAAATATGGCCATGTAGAGAACTCAGAAGTTGAAGGTTCTTAAGAACTTTTATTGACTGATATTCATGCTTTCTTAAGCTAAGCAACCCCAAATACCTACTTTATAAATGAAACAACTTCTGTGTAATAGTTCTGCCAGAATCCAGATGTTTCCAGGGCTATGTCATGCACAAAGATGTATGGGTAGACTACTGCATTAAAAAGTACACCCCTGCTAATATTTTGCACTAACATAGATTAGAGAATAAAGGTGGTAATCCTAACACTTAAGTTCATCTACACACACATTTTAGCATTTCTGAAATCAGGGTGTAACTTACAATTGATGTGGGTTGTATTTCAACTGGTAGCATTTTCTCCTTATGTAAAAGAATGTGACTTATGTGATGGCATCCAGGTTTCAGTGAAATAAATGCTAATGTTAAGGATATTCTCTGTGAGGGGGCACCCAAGTGGCCCAGTGGGTTAAGGGGTCGACTCTTGATTTCGGCTCAGGTCACAGTCTCATGGTTTGTGAGTTCGAGCTACCTGTCGGGCTCTGCACTGAAAGTGTGGATCCTGTTTGGGATATTCTCTCTCTCTCTCTCTCCTCCTCCTCCTCCTCCTCCTCCTCCTCTACCTCCACCTCCTCCTCCTCCTCCTCCTCCCTGCATCTCTCGGTAATGCCCCCGATTTCGAATCCAAGAGACCAAGGAGCCGATACCGATGCAAACCCACAAGGGTTTATTTGCAAGCTCGAGCTTGGGCCTAAGTATACCCAACACAGCGGAGCAGGGACTTGGACCCCTAGGTTAAGAGGCGTAGCAGTTTTATAGGGGCCAGTGGCCAATGAGATTGTAACACACATAGAAAGTTGCATAGTCATGTCAGTCCACACGCAGGTGGCCAATTGAATTACAATTTACCCTATAGTAACTGTTTAAACTAGCCTATCACTCTGATCAGAATTGGCGCGCAAGTTTGACGGGCAAAAGTCGGCGTTTACATTCTTTGGCGGTTAGGGGTTCTGCATTCCTATATGAACCGGTTTCCAGTAAGGGTGTGCTCAGCCACTTGACTAGGGTGGGGGAGTGTCTTAAGCAATAAGTAGGTCATGTGGGGGTTATACAGAGATGGTGGGTGGAGCACAAAATGGAGTTAGTCTTGCTCTGCTTGTCCAGGGGTAGGGGATTTGTGTTAAATTCCTTGGGTCCCACACTCTCAAAATAAATAAACAAACTTAAATTTAAAAAAAAATATTCTCAGTGTGAATTTCTTTTTTCATTTCTATTGTGAAATTCAGATTTTGCCAAGCTTAAGTTCTATTGCAGTTTTCTCTACAACACTTGTTTTTGACACTTCATTGCCTCCAGGCAGCCACCTTCATTTTACCACTTAATTTCTTTCTTTACAAGGCCATCTACCTTTGCTGCCCCCAGGTTCTTACCACTGACTTCCCAGGCCTGTCTCTACTTCCCTTTCCAATGTTTAAGTGAACCTGTACTTTTCAGGGTCAGCAATAGTGTCTTAATTGCCAAATTCAAAAGTCTGTTGATAGCTTTTGACACTATTAAGCACCCCCTTCCTCTTCAAACTTTCTCTTGCCTGCCGTGATGGCTTCTTCAACATATCTAGTCCCTTCTTTACTGACTCTGTTTCTTCCACATGCCTCCATAACCTAAACACATCTTAAGAAGCAGTCTTCAACTCTCTGCTCTTCCTACAAAAATCAACAAATTCCCCACCTGCCCCTGAATTCTCTGTGTAAATTGTCCTAAAAGATTTATTTTTGTCACTTCCCTCTGCTAAGCCCAGGTCTCTGATTACCATTTTCACATTATTTTTCTGCTTTTATATCATCTGCAAACCAAACTTATTATAGTTCTTTTATACCAGCTGCCCCTCCAGACTTCTTAGTATCAGACAGCATCATCATCATCATTTTCCTTGTCTACTATGTTTAGTACCTTGGTGGCAATTTTGATTGTTGCTTTTTGTTTTCTTTCACCTTATGTTGGATTATTCCCTGGAAGCCATGGATACTGTCTTCCAAATGTATTTTATCTGGGTTTCATTTTCTACATTAATTGCTGTCACTGTGGCTCATATCTGTGCTTCTGACAAATTTATCACTGAGGGAAATCTGAATACCAGGGAAGCAACATGGCACTCCCACCCTTGACCTTTACTATCCAGTTTGTGCACTCCTTTGGGTCAGAGCCCAAGCTCTATGTTCAGCAATACAGGAGTCACTCAATACCCTTTGCCTATTGAATGGAATTGTGTCATAACAACCAACAAAGAGTAAGGATACCTGGGAGACAGGAGGAATGATGATGGTATTACTGACAGGTACACCAAGAAGTATGGAGGGTGGGCTGGTGTGAATGAACCATGATGAGTTTGGTTTTAGGTGCAGATGGAAACAGGAGAAACACCTGTAAATGGTCGTCAGAAGTCAGTCTTGAGTCAGAAAATGATTGGACCCTCAACTCTGCAAGAATTTCATCCCTTTCTCTTGCTTTTTCAACCTTGCTAAAATCACTTCGTTTTAAATCTTCTAGATGCCAAACATGATTCTTTAAAAATGTCAGTGTCTTTTACTTTCAAGCCCTTTCAAGTTTTCAGACAACTTTAAAGAAATTTTGAGACAAATTAATGGAAAGAGCTCTATATTTGTAGTAAAAGATGTGAGATTTCACTGTCATTCACAAGCTAGATTTTTAATGTTATTCCAGCTGAAACTCATTTAATTTTTTCCCAGCTTTATTGAGGTGTAATTGACAAGACGTTGTATGTATTTAAGGTATACAATGTGATGTTATGATACACATATATGTTGTGAAATTATTACTCCAATCAAGCTGAATAATATATCCATCACCTCAGATAGTTATCTTTTTTTGTTTTTTTAGTGGTGAGAATACTTAAGATGTATTCTCAGTAAATTTCAAGTTTACAGTGCGCTATTATTAGCTATGGTCACCATGTGGTACATTAGGTACATAAGTTCTGGATTAGGTCTCCAGAACTTATTCATCTTATAAATGAAAGTTTATATCCTTTGACCAATATCTCCCCATTTCTCTCCCTGCTCAGACTCTGGTAACCACTGTTCTATTCTCTCTCTCTTGAATGAATTTGACTATTTTAGATTCTAAATATAAATAAAAGCATACAGTATTTGTAAGGCACATTTCATTTAGCCTACTGTCTTCTGGGCTCATTTGTGTTGATGCAAATAGCAGAATTTCCTTTTTTTTTTAAGGCTGAATAATATTCTATTATATGTATATATAGCACATTTTCTTAATCTCGTTTAATTTATGTTAAAATGTGGATTATAGGGGCGCCTGGATGGTTCAGTCATTTGAGTGCCCAACTTTTGATTTCAGCTCAAGTCATGATCACAGTGTGATGGGATCAAGCCCCATGTCAGACTCTGCACTGAGTATGGAGCCTGCTTAAGATTCTGTCTCTCTCCCTCACCCCTCTCCCCCTCTCATGTTCTCTCTCTCTAAAATAAATTTTTAAAAAATGAGGATTGTAGAGTCTGTCATACCTACTTTGTAAGGTTGTTGTAAAGATTTTCTCAGTTAGTAAATGTAAAAGCATTAATCTGATTTCTAATTTAATCTTTTCTGATTCAGATCACTGTCCCATGAGAATTGTGATGCAGAGAAAGTTTACTGTTCATTTATTTACCTGTTCTTCAAGACCCACTTGAAAACACATGATGACATTTTCTTTAAACCAAAGTCCTTCCAATGATTATAAACTTCTCCTCTCCTCTCTCTCCCAGAAATGTTTCCACTCTCCCTTCAACCCTGGCCTCATAAATAACCCAACTCAATTTTGAACTAACTCTTATCTAGGTGACATTGAGGGAGGTGAGCTGATATATTAATTCACATTAAATGTCATGGATGACTGCTGACATGAACTCCCAAGATATATACCCATAAACATTTCTTTTTGTTTAAATGCAATATAGTAAGCAGTATGGTTGATAAATTATATACAGTCTAAATGTCAAAAAATGGGGGACATATATAATTGTTGAATAATATTCCATTGTACAGAATTAATTCCATTTTATAATATTTAATAGTCCAAAAATGGGGACATTTCTAATTGTTGCACAGTATTCCATTGTGTGAAGTTAAATCCATTTTTATAAAACTCAAGAATTACAAAACTCAGAGCAGGGGATTGATTAAATGAATTCTTTGTTATGTAATACCATTCAGTCAGTAGAAATTATGATGTATAGCTACATTGACTTGGAAATATATTTGTGAATATTATTAAATTCATAACAATAATATAAAATTATTTATATAATGTGTTTCTTTTGTCTGTATACTTGTGCATGTGTTTATCTTAAAATATATACACAAACATATTAATAATTATAATTTAAAGTGGTAAAATTACTTTTATTTCTTATTTCTCTTCTCTGGACTTAACAGATTTTCATATAATATTAGGTTAAAATTATAATATTTAAATTAAGTTAAATGCCATGTATTATAAGAAAGAAATGCTTTACAAATGAAGGGAGAGATTTCATACATTATGATGGGAGGGCATAGGCTATATTTGGAGGGAGAGATTTTACCGATTTTAAAATGAATAAATGAATTCATTCTTTCAGCTGGTGTTTACTGAGCATCTCCCATATGCTGGGCCCTGTGCTAGGAACAGAGGAAATAAATGATGAACAAACATACCCGTTGCTACTTTTGTGCATCCCATTATTTAATGGAGGAGACCAATGTAAATCACATTATTATACACATGCACAAGCACAGACAGTAACAGCTATAAGGGAAATGTAAGAGATCTTCTACTTGTGGCTCTGAAATTCAGGGGTGTGTGTTACAAAGAAGGTGTCATTGACAGAGTGTCATTTTGGCTGAGATTAATTAGAGAGATACGAGTAGATGTTGTCTGGTGGAGACAGAAGAACATCCCCAGCCGGGGGAAACTCATGTCCAAAGACCCAGGGTGAGAGGGAGCACTCCACTTGCCACTTGACAGGAACTGATTGAAAGCCAGTGTGACTGAAAACACAGAGAGGACAAGAGAAAGTGGCTTAAGAACAACCCTGGGTCTCTTGGTCACGATAACTAACTTAAAGAAAATACCTTCTCAGGGCACCTGGGTGGCTCAGTCGGTTGAGCATCCAGCTTCAGCTCAGGTCATGATCTCATGTTTTGTGAGTTCAAGCCCCGCATTGGGCTCTGTGCTGACAGCTCAGAGCCTGGAGCCTGTTTCAGATTCTGTGTTTCCCTCTGTCTCTGTTCCTCCCCTGCTTGTGTTCTCTCTCTCTCTCTCTCTCACTCTCTGTCAAAATTAATAAACATTAAAAAAATTAGTTTTATTAGCCACACCTTTTACTCTCACTTCCCATCTGCACTTGATAGCTCAAGTAGGTCCTATGAAGAGATTCCTTTTAAACTTAAAGTCTTAGGCTGCTCTTAATCCTCCCCAGCCCAAATTCTGCCTGTGAACAACCATTTTTCAATGCATTCTGAGGGATAAGTGAGCACTGTTCTGCTTGCTTCAAAAGGTCTGCTGATGATAGACAGGAGAAGGAAGTTCAGCAGCTCTTCAGAATGTGCACAAACAGGTCACACTCAAGTTGAGAAATACTGTCTGTACTGAACTAAAATAGTGTTTTTATTATCTGTGCTACCACTCCCTATGATTTGCACCAAAGTGATTTCAAAGATTTTCAAAACTGGGAGGAGAATTTTTTACGGGAATGTGTTAAAGGGAATTTAAATATCGTTGGTGGTCATATTAAATGCCCTTTGGGTGCTCCGCCAGACTGTTTCCTGTGCTGGTAATAATAATTTACTGTGATTCCACCAGTACCAGTTAGAGTCAGGGAATGGTTAGCACTTCTGGAATTTATTTTATGCATTTGGGAAAGCAATCTCCTTCTCTGCCAGACCACATAATTAGAGTAAGCAGGAGGTGAAAGAGTTGTGACAATATAATCCTCTTTCATAATTGATTGTTTTCTTTTGCAAATCAAAATGGAATAACATTAAATAGGAGAGGAAAGATGTAAAGATGCATGGTTGGATGAGTAACACAGAGACCTTCTGGGGGTTTCCTGGGGTCTTCCAGCTGTAAATGGAAGGTTCAGTATTTTGGAAGTTTACATTTCTTTCAATGAATACGTATTCTTAGAAAGCAGAGTCAGATTTTACCAATTGGCGAACTTTCTAAAGACTGCTCATTAGCTTCAAGTCAGACAAGAATTTGTACAACCATTTCCCTATCTTGCTACCCTCACCCTGCAAAGACACTTTTAAAAATTGAACTTCTGGGGGCGCCTGGGTGGCTCAGTCGGTTAAGCGTCCGACTTCGGCTCGGGTCACGATCTCGCGGTCCGTGAGTTCGAGCCCCGCGTCGGGCTCTGTGCTGACAGCTCAGAGCCTGCAGCCTGTTTCAGATTCTGTGTCTCCCTCTCTCTGACCCTCCCCCGTTCATGCTCTGTCTCTCTCTGTCTCAAAAATAAATAAACGTTAAAAAAAAAATAAAAAAAAATTGAACTTCTGTGTAAGGTCAGTATATGTGATAGATAAATGCATCTGTTAGAAAGTTCCAAGCTTTCCCATAATGGAAAAAATGGGTCACAGAGAAGGGTGACATCTTAAAGTCTGAGGCAGTAACTGATCAGTAAAGCAAGAGAGTTTCTATAATTGCTAACAAAGCCCACATGTTGTAGTGAGAGCAACAGTTTTGGAGTAGAGATCTGGGCGTGTAAAATTTGGCCTTACCATTTATAATTTATGTGATCCTTTGCCATGAGGCTTAACCTCTTTTATCTTCAGGTATCTCATAAGAAAGAATAATAATAGTAGTGTACAGAATTACAATAAGGATTAAAGTTGATTAAATGATATTAGGTATGTGAGTGTGTGAAAGCAAAGTAACTGAAGAATTTTACAATACCAATATTAGTAATCACCATAGGGATTGTTTTAGGTTGCTACACTGTAAGAAGACTTCACAAGCTCTCTGTGATTTCCTGTAAGTAAGTGACTATTTTACACACCAGTATCTTCTCACATCATTTAAAGAAGTGAAATGAGTTTATGTAACTATAAGTTATAAATGATCATTTTGTTCAGTCTTCATGGAGAGGGATATACTTTTGGGGGAGTATTTTATCTTCATAATCAGTTGGAATGGATACTCTTAGGCACTGATGCAAAACAAATGTAAAAGAAAAACTCTTATGTCCTACATAAAATGTAGAATGTCAATGCATTGTCTCAAAGCCAGGCTTGAGGTCCAGGCAGGTGTGGGTTGGATCCCCATTCTGCCACTTCCGATAGTGGTTCCTAAACCTGGCTGCACAAGAGAGTCCTCTGTTAGTGTCACACCAGGCCAGTTAAATCAGTGTGTGAGTGGGGAAGAGGGACAATAAGAAGATTTGGGTGTTGGTATTTGCTATAAAAACAAACACAAATTCATTGCGGCCAATGTGAGAATTTAATAGCTATTTGAGTTAGGGCCGTTTATTTCATCCTCTCTGAAACTTAGTGTATTAGTTTCTTAGGGCTGCTGTAACAAAACACTACAAACTGGTGGATTAGAATAACAGAAACATACTGTCTCACATTCTGGAGGCCAGAAATTGGAAACTGAGGTGTTGACAAGCAGGGCCAAACTCCCTCGGAAGTGTTGAAGGAAGAATCTGCTTCATGCTTCTTTCCTCGCTTCTGGTAGCCTTATGCACCCCTTAGCTTTCAGAGGGTCATCGTCTTCTCCTTGAGCCTCTGCAATCATTTTCCTGTCCATGTATCTGTATTCAAACTTCTCCATTTTATCAAGACACCAGTCATATTGGATTAGGACCTATCCTAATGACCTCATCTAATCTTAATTGCTTCTTAAAAGGCTCCATTTTTAAATAGGGTCACATTCTGAGGTATTAGGGGTTAGGACTTCAAATATTTTTTGGGGAGGTCACAATTCACCTCATACACTTAGTGTATGCACTTGGAAATGGACATAATAATCATATCTCTCTCATTGTATTGTAAAGAGAATGAAGTGGGATCATTAAAATGTTTGTAGCAAAAATCTAGATAAAAATAGGCTATTTTAATATTGTGTCTCAGAATCATTTATTGTGATATTTTTTTCTATTATTATTTACTTTGTCCTTTATTTATCTCTTCCCTGTTTAAAGAAATAGGCAGTACTTTTGTGTTTCTGTAATTCAGGGAGGTGTTTTTGCTTGTTTGTTCGTTTTTTGAGAGAAAGACAGAGAGAGCATGAGCAGGGAAGAATGCCGGAGGAGAGAGAGAGAGAATCTCAAGCAGGCTCTACACTTACCGTGGAGCCCAACATAGGGCTCAATACCACAACCGTAAGATCATGACCTGAGCCGAAATCAAGAGTTGGACACTCAACTGACTGAGCCACCCAGGTGCACTGGGAGGTTTTTAATAGAGAGTCAGGAAGTAGAAGCTGACTAGAGTTCTCTCCCTATCTTTTAAGATATAGTGAAAAGTGTCCCACAACAAAAAGCTACACATTCAACACATTTACTAGGAAACTCTTGCTGTTAGATGAGATATGAGCCCAGATGGTCAAACTTTCTCAAATACACCAAGAATTCAATTTGTATGTGATATCTACCAAACATTAAATGTTGGCAACTAATTCTATCTCTGCTCAGCTCCAACATCAATGATGTCATGTTGGTAGCTTGAAATTGGCCATGACAGGAGTATTTATACTACTGAAATCAGCACACTACAAATCAGCGTTTTTTGTTTGTGTTTGTGCCTTTGGTTTCTGGAGAGCGAATGTTTAAAAGTGTACAGCACACCCCTTTTATTGTTGTTGTTTTTTAAATTTATTAAAGTTGTGGTTTTGAAAGTTGGCTCCATCAGGGTAGGCTAGGTAGTATGTCACAATAATGTCATAAGAATTATATATCAATACCTGACTAAAGGAGGTCATTATATATAAGGATAGCCCCTTAGTCATTCATAGAAATATTTGTATGTACATTCTCTGTTTTCATCTTTAAAATAGCCATGGGAGATAGTCACCATTGTTTCCACTATACAGATAAAGACAGTAACTACCCAGACAGGTTTATTGAACTTCCTGAGGTCACATAGGTAATGAATATTAGTGAATTCATGAATAGATACTTGAACCCAAGACTTCTAACTCTACACCAATGTCCTGCCCACTGTGACTCATTTCGTATGTAGGAGATTTTAAAGAACAATGGGAATATCATAGATTTTGAGACTTCTTTTTCTGAACTAACACAGTAGGTCATGAATGAATAAATGGGTGGCTTGAACAAAAGCAAATTTATCAGTTCTTAAAAGTTCATGGGAAATCTGTGTCATATCACCATGGTTTCACCCCAACTACATCTTCTCTTGGAAAATTAATAGTTCTAATCCATTCTGAGGTCTTCAAAGATACAAGGTAGTGATATTTGTTTGGGAACATGGTAGGTCTTCATCCCCAAATAGATTTGGCCCATTAGATTTTCCTAGAGTATAAGGGCATTAACAGGAAGAGTGAGTACTGAGTAGGATTAGAATTGTCAGCTCTTGTTTTCTCACTGCCACCTTCAGAATGTGTAAAGCAGAAATGCAAGTATCCTTTTCTAAGAAGTGGAAGAAATTTCCTCCTGCCCAAGGTGAGAAGGAACAGAACAGACACTCCCCTTACCTCTTCCCAAAACTGAGAAGCAAACTAGGCTGGTAGGTACATCGTTTATAAAATCATAATTCTGGATAGATCTTTCAAAAGAGGAATTTACTCTGTTCTACCTGATTCTTTAATTTTTTTTTTCAATGTTTTTTATTTATTTTTGGGACAGAGAGAGACAGAGCATGAACGGGGGAGGGGCAGAGAGAGAGGGAGACACAGAATCGGAAACAGGCTCCAGGCTCCGAGCCATCAGCCCAGAGCCCGACGCGGGGCTCGAACTCACGGACCGTGAGATCGTGACCTGGCTGAAGTCGGACGCTTAACCGACTGCGCCACCCAGGCGCCCCTCTGTTCTACCTGATTCTTAGCCAACAATGACTCAGGACATCTTTCAGCTCGAAAAGCCAGTTTTCTTTTCTGAAACCAGCTCCAAGACTTTTCCTTCTGATCTGCAAATCGGAACAAATGTGTACATGAGTGCAGTTTAATTAGGGGATGTTAACTCAGCAAACCAGAGGTAGCTAGGCCTCCCGGCCAAATCACTGTGTTCAAACTTAATATTTTGTCTTCAAAGGTAATTGCTTGTATTTAAAACAAACATCAAAAATAACAGGAAGACACTATGTTAATTGGTCCTAATTTCTATACACATTTAAAAAACATTTGCTTAAAACCATATGTATCGGCAAAAGAAAAGTAAAAAAAGAAATGATGGTATTCTAACCTTGCTGTTATTTTGAAACAATTATGGACTTACAGAAGTTTACAGGAAGAACTTTTCTTCCTATTCTTTTTAAACCTTTTGAGAATGAGCTTGCCTAGCCCATGCTTATCATTTCTGAATATTTTAGTGTGCATTTCCTACAAATGAGGACATTTCTCATACAAAACCTCAATACAACCATCAAGAGCAAGAGACTGACATTGCTTCATTACTACTGTCTAATCCTCAGTTCTAATTCACATTTTACTGATTGTTCCAATGGTATCTTCTATGGGGAAAAAAATCTAGTTCAGGGAACTTGCATTGCAAAATGTTTGACTTTGCAAAATGATAGAGGTTAACCAGACGAATACTAGCTTTCATACATGCTTGGGTGTAAACATTCAGCCCCAAATCCTGTTTTGTTTCTTACCACCCATTTCAATTTATGTATTCATTCAATTCACTTCATTGAGACAGAGATAATGTGGGTTAAGAAACCTTTCAGAGCAATGAAGAGAAAGAGTCACATTGACTAAAATAAAAGCAGCAATAATTTTTTTAAAAAGTTGATCACAACTATTTTACTAAACTAAAAGTAAAGTTTAGAAGTATGTTATTAAAGGGCAGTTTTATTGCATTTTTAGTGTAGAAATAATAATAATTGCAAGTGATGTTTATTGAGCTTTATACTAAGCTTTTTACAATATACTATTTAATTCTCACACAACCTAACAAGTAGGCATTACTATTTTTAGTGTCCCTATTTTATTTTATTACTTTATTTTATTTTATTTTATTTTATCTTATTTTATTATTTATTTATTTATTTTTAGTGTCCCTATTTTATAGTTAAGGTATCTAGGTGTCTATCTGCCATTATCCCCAGCTAGGTTTGTAAAAGGGAGATTTGTGGTATTAGCCCAAACTTGTGAGAGACATGTGAGTTGTATTAAATAGTGTTTTCTCACCTCAGTGATGTCAGAACATGCTGTGCCTTTCCCTTTTGAAATGTGTTGGCCTCCTAGGTCAGGAAGACACTCAATTATAGAAAGCATCCTGTGACTTTTCTCTGGACTAGATTTTGAATACACAGGCCTGTCCTCAAACCGGGGTTTTTCATATTGAGAGAGTTCTGATTTTCCTTGTCCCTGGGTCTTCTGATAGAAAGCAGGAGATGAAGATGAGTAAGGAAAAAATGTCCTTGTTCTAGTGTTAGGAGAACTATATGATAAGGCATAGCTGGTAAAGTCCCTCACCTTTCCTTGCTTTTGGCCCAGTGCCATCCCTGGGGTGTCTTGGGTATCATCCCTTCATGTGTGCTGGTTTAGATTTTCTGGCAGGTGGATGCTGAGATGAAGATACTAGTTTAAAAGGTCCCTTATAGAGGGACCTATGAGAGAAAAAGACAGGAAGCAGGAATGGTCAGGGAGAGCCCTTGAACTATGGCTTAGATCCGAGAAAGTCTCTGCCAGGCCAGTGGGCAGCTCTGAAGCATAGGTGGTTGCCTAGAAGCATCTGTGTCCACCAGAAATAGTTAAGACCTTACATCGTCACCTTGCTCAGAGATTGGCTCCCCAAATAGTTTGACCTCAGGTGAAAAACTGAGGGAGATTCTAGATTCTAATGAATCTAACGGACTGTATGATTTGTTAGTAAATTGTAATTCTTGTAGCTAGACAGTGAGCCATTTTTTGAGGGAGAACTTCAGTGGCAAGTATCTGTGTCTCCAACAGGGTGATGTAATTATGAGCCATTTCATGGGGAACTAGAACTTGAAGCAGAGACTGAAAGTATGGGTGTCAGTTTGGGTTTCTCTGTCTACTGGCTATGACACTTTGAGTCTACTTTCTTCCTCTGTAAAATGGGAACATAATGTACATCAAACATAAAGAGGGGTAGGAAGGCAAAAATGAGGTAATGGTTATGCAGATGCTATTGTGGGTTATATAAATGTGTCGAATTTTTATGTAGCTATTATTATTACCACCAAACAGAATAAGTAATTTATTCATTCATTAGTTGAAACAGCTCTTAATTGTGGACTTATTATGTAGTGTGTTCCTTTTTTAGTAATGAGATTGTAGCAGTGAAATAATCAGACAAAATCCCTGTTCACAAGGAGTTTACATGTCAATGGGGAAAAAAGTGGACAGTAAAAAAATAATAACTACATAATATATCAGGTGGTAATAACGGCTTGGAAGGACATAGGGGAAGATACAGGAGGAGGGATGAGGGTAACATATTACACGTGGTAGTAAAGGCACGTCCTAGTGATCTAGTGATATCTGAGCCAGATAGAAACAAAGTGAATGTGAGTCACCAGACTACTTGGGAAAGGAACAAATCAGCAGAATAACGGGTGCAAAGGCCATGAGGTAGGAATGTGCCTAGAATGTTCTAGGAACAACAAGGCAATACATGTTGTTGAAGTGAGTGAGCAAAGGGAGTATAAAAGGGGATGAAGTCAGAGAGGTAGATATTGTGGATACTTAGCAATGTCATAAAGACTTTGGTATTGATTGAGGAGAGGGGAAGCTATTGTAGGAATTTGCACAGAGTTGGGCATGATGTGTTGGACTGGCATGTTAAGAATGGAATGTAGGGGCACCTGGGTGGCTCAAGGGCGCCTGACTTCGGCTCAGGTCATGCTCTCATGGTTTGTGAGTTCAAGCCCTGTGTCGGGCACTGTGCTGACAGCTCAGAGCCTGGAGTCTGCTTCTGATTCTGTGTCTCCGTCTCTCACTGTTCCTCCCCTATTCATGCTCTGTCTCTCTCTGTCTCAGAAATAAATAAACACAAAAAAAAAATTAAAAAAAAAAAAGAATGGAGTGTATGAGGAAAGGTGCTGAATGGGGAGACCTCAGTTACATGGCCCTACAATAATCCATGAGAGAGATGATAATAGTTCAGGCCAAGGTGCAGGTTTTAACTTTGAAGTGAAGTGATTGAATTCTTGACATGTGTTTGATATCAAGTCAACAGTTCTTACTGATGAGGATGGGAGCAAAAGTTTTAATCCCGGAACAATAAGAAGGATAGGCTTTTACAGAGATAATAGAAGATTATAGGAGTAGCATGTTAGCAGGGGCATTGAAGGTGCTGTCTGGGGAAAGATTCAGAGCTTAGTGTGGGACAGAATTTGAGATGTTTTAGTAATAATTCTAGTGTGGATGTTGATTAGGCAATGTGAAAGGGCTCTTAGTATCAAACTGAGAATATCAGTTTGGGAATGGCCTAAAGATGCTATTTAATGCTTGGAGAAAGCAATTGGGGTTATCAAAGGAGTGAGTCTGCGTTAAAGATGGAAAATGGGTGGCTCAGTTAAGCGTCTGACTCCTGATCTCGGGCTCAGGTCATGATCTTGTGTTTCCTGACTTTGAGCCCCGTGTTCAGTTCCTTGCTGATAGCACAGAGCCTGCTTGGGATTCTCTTTCTCCCTCACTCTGCCCCTCCCCTCCTTGCATGCACCCCCCCTTCTCTGGCTGCCCATCCTCTGCCCCTGCTGTCTGTGTCTCTCAAAGTAAATAAATAAACATTGAAAAAAAAGGATGGAAGATATACAAGGACTGAGTCCTGAAAATCATCATTTGGCAGTCTGTAGAATGAGGGGGATCAGTGAAGAATACCACAAAGGAGTCTTCTGTGAGGTGGGAAGAGCAGGAAGAGAAACTGGTGTCCTGGAAACCAAGCGAAATAAGTATTTCAGAGAAGAGGGAGTGACCAACAGTGTTAAGAGCTGCAGCCACATCAAGTAAGATGGAGTCTGAGAATGGTCCATCGGGTATATCACATTCACATTATCTTGTGACCCTGATGAGGTATAGTTTGGAGGAGTAGAAGATAGATGTGGAAACCTGATTGAACTGTGTCTTTTTGGTTTTTGTTCTGTTTTGTTTTGCTAGAAAAAGGAAGGAGAAGAATTGGGAATTGTGTAGAGAAGTTATTCAAGGAGTTCTGCTGGAAAGGGGAGGTGGCAATGAGGGAGAAGTGGAAGAGATTGTGCTTTGGGGACATATTGGGAAATATCAGTGCCTGCTTATATATTAATGTATTTGATCCAGTAGAGACAGATAATCATGATGCAGGAGAAAATGGAGATAGCTTTAGTAGAGGAGTTGCTGAACAAGCAAGGGGACAGGTTTTAAAGCACAAAGAGCGGTTGCTCTTAAGAGCAAAGGCAGTACCTTTGCTGGAACACATGGTTGAAAGTATAAATGCATGATAAGTAGCCACAATGGGAGAATACATGGAGAATCTCCAGATTTCTTCTGTATTTTGAGTAAAAGTTCATGAGCAGAGAATGGTGTGATGGAACAAGTTCTTGAGGTTTCAGAAGAAAGAGTAATGATCAGAATAAAATCTACCAGATCTCAAATCCTAGCCTGAAAGATCTCAAGGCAACTGCTCTGATTATAGTTCCTTTCTGAAAGATTTTCAAGGAGATTCATGTAAATTTCAACTTGAGTTCCAATTATCTTCTTTTCTACCTATGTGAGATTTGGAAAATCACCTCATTTGGCCTCCTTTTTTTTTTTTTTTTTTTTTATTACTGTAACATGTAAGCATTAGACAAAATCAGGGCTTTCACATTTATTTGACGAGAACTCTCTTTAGAACATTTTGTATCAGACCCACTAAAGACATAGGCTGATGTAGACACATGTACTTGATGAAAAACCAAAGTTTAAAAAAGCAATGTTTGGGGGTGCTTGGGTGGCTCAGTCGGTTAAGTGTCTGACTTCGGCTCAGGTCATGATCTCACCGTCCGTGAGTTTGAGCCCTGGGTGGGGCTCTGTGTTGACAGCTCAGAGCCTGGAGCCTGCTTCTGATTCTGTGTCTCCCTCTCTCTCTGACCCTCCCCCGTTCATGCTCTCTGTCTTAAAAATAAATAAACATTAAAAAAAATTAAATAAGCAATGTTTGGTTTTCTTGTATGTGATACTATCTGATATTTCCTATTCTATGCTAATTTTTTCTGTCCTAATGTATTTTTAGTAATGTATTTTAATGTTTGTTTGTTTATTTGTTCTTAAGCTGGCTAATCTGACTGTGCAATAGATTTCATAAACCACTAATGGATCATGATGCACAATTTGAAAAGCACAGTTTTAAAAGACACTCATAGGTACCTCCCAATCTGTAATTATGAAATTCTGTCAACTTTTGAAGAGAACATGAGAGACAAAATCATCTCAGTCAGAGCAAGCATATTAAGAATATGTGGTCAGAAAACTGGACCATAGGTTGATTTTTGTTTAAAAAAATTAGTTACCAAGATTCTAACCTGGGATAATTCTACAATTTAGATTATTACATCTAAATTAGAAAAAACAGCAACAACAACAACAGAAGAATTGGTGTGGCTGTCCTTAGTCCCTCCTTGAGTTCTTCTGTTTTCTCTCTCTACACTTGAATCAAATCATTAATTTAGGCCACTACCTTTAATGCTACAGGCATATGAGTTTCTCACCCCTGCTGTACCAACTGAGGCATTTCCTTAACTAAGTTTCAAAATATGAATGTTTATTAAGCACTGAAAATATGCCCAACATTGTGCTAGAAATTGTATAGAGTAAAGGAAGTTTCTGGGTTTTTTGTTTGCTTTTTTGGTTGTTTGTTTTTTGTTTCTTTTTCTTTTTCTTTTTCTTTTTTTTTTTTTTAGAGAGAGAGAGAGAAGAGTACATGTGCACATGCACACAAGCAGGAGAGGGTCAGAGGAGAGAGAGAGAGAGAGAGAGAGAGAGAGAAGAGAGAGAATCTTAAGCAGGCTCTACATTCAACATGGAGCCGAGCCTGGGGCTTGCTCTCAATACCATGAGATCATGACCTGGGCCAAAATCAAGAGTCTGACACTTAACTGAGCCACTGAGTTGCTCCAGAAAAGAGGAAATTTGAGTGAATTCATTCAGAGAATTTATAATCCACTTAAAATGTTTCAATGAGAGGATAAACTTCTTATAGATAAACAGGAAATCAGGTACCCATTTGACTCAGATTCCAGAAAAACAAAAATAAAACAAATGACTATAAATGAGGAGGCCATACATCACACTTTGCTAGGAACCCTCTCCCTTTGCACCTGTTGTTTTAGTGTAATTGTTAGTATAACACCCTTTTCACTCTTAAAAGTCCTGGTCTTTTTAATTTCTATGTTCTTTGTAACTATAGATTATTATTTTATTTATTTATTTCTGAAGTTGGGGGAGGCACCAATTCTGAAATTAGCGGTCATTGATTTATTCCCTCTGTTTGGCAGAACGTGGGATGTCCCTCATGTTCACCATCAGTCCTCCATTTATGTTCTAATTGTTAAAAATTTGTGGTCCTAAGTTTATTAATTTACAAGCATTGTCTTCTTCGTATTCCATGTGTTCCCTTTTCCTACTACAAGTGTTCTGAAGGAAAAGCTACTATTGCCGGCATTATATACATAGGTGAGATGAGTTATAATACCATTCAAGAGAATTTTGATAATAGCATGAATAAATTCCAACATGGGAGCCAGTCAGACTCTTTTCGGGGCAGTCCTTTTACCTCATACTTCTGCATTGTCCCTTTCAAAGGTAGATAACCCAGCCCATAGAATCTAGCCTAGAGATAATCCAGCCCTGTGCAGAGGCTGCAGCTATGATGTGAAGTGACTGTGAACAAATTGATGGTCACTGAATAGGCAACTGCTACATGGCATGATTCCTGGCCATTTATTCATTGATCTATCCCAGCAATGTGATACATTTCCTCCTCCCATTGCTGGCCAGCCAGGAAGGAGTAGTGAAATCAACCTTTGGCTAAACAGGAGGCTACAGGGAAGGTTGGGGGTTAGTTATTATCATAAGCAAACAAAGGAGACTAGAAGTTAACTACCAAAACAAAAGTGCTTTCAGTCTGCAATGTATTGTATTCTTTATCTTGTGCTGAGATACTTCTACTATACCTATAATGGCAGATGCTGAAGTGGTGTGTGTGTGTGTGTGTGTGTGTGTGTGTATGTGTGTGTGTGTACATACTGTTTTGTATGGGATGAATGATTGAAATAGGTCTTTAAGATTTTTCTGTAATGAAAACTGTAACCGTCTAATCTGTTCTTCTCTTCAATGTCAGGGGTCACAGAAGGTTGGAATTTAGACCTAGCAGTATCAACTCACCATTAAATGGAGGGAAGCAAACAAACTCACATACAAAAGTAAAAACAAGCAAGCAAACCAACACATCAGCCATAAATATGACTAAAAACTAATCCAATATTTATTCCTTATATTGTAGATGAGCACTTCGATAGATTATACTAGAATGGGCCAAGATGTAGACTAACAGGAGTTATTAAAGGCACTGAAATATATGAGCATTGCCAAATACTAGGCTCAAGCATGACTTTGGCAAGTCAAGGACTTATAAATTCTTGGAAAAATGGCCTTTTAATGCAGTTCTATCAGAGAGTATTTTGGTCAATGGTTGAGTGATTCCAGGAAGATAAAATACTTTTCTTGAAAAATGAACTGGGAAAATAATGTTCTGCTTTCATCCTATGTTGATAAACTATTAAGTTTATTTGCAAAGCTCTAGGTGAGCAAGAGTAGTGGGTGAGTGGTGGCTCCCCCACAACATGTCCATGTCCTAACCTACAGAACCTGTGAACACAAGCTTATTTGGAAAACAAGAATCTTTACAGACACAATTAAGAATTTCAAAATGAAATCATCCTAGATTATCTAGATTAACCTAGATTATCTGGCTTTGCCCTGAATCCAATGATGAAAAGGAGGCATCTTGTAAGAGAAATGCAGAGGGAGATTCAACACAGACAGCAAAAGAAACATAAAGAGAAGAGTAGAATCCAGGTAAAGATGGAGACAGATTCAGTGATGCAGCTGCAAGCAAAGGACCTTCTGGAGTCCCCAGAAAGAGTCAGGGGAAGATTCTCCTGTAGAGGCTTAGAAGAGAGTACAGCTATGCCAACATCTTAATTTGGGACTTCTGGCCTTCAGAACTATGAGAAAATAATTTTCTATTAAGTTACTCAGTTTTTTGATAAATTTTTTAATGGCTGCAATAGTCAGAAACAAACATAGCAAGGACAATGAGAATTACTGTTTTCTCTCCTATTAGATCCAACAATTAAATTGCTATTGGGCACTGAACTCCATTGTTTTTTAGAGTAATTTTCTACACGCAGAGACTTTATTTTGTCAGATGAATGCTGTGTTTGGTAGAGCTGCAAAATGAGGATGTTTTATCTGCTGCTTCTCTTGATGAGGATGAGTGGGAGGGTAACTTATCTACATTATTGCCATTGGGAGAGAACACAGTAGCATGGCATAAATGAAAATACCTCTTAGAATATTTTTTTAATTAAAAATAATAGGAGGGGCGCCTGGGTGGCTCAGTCGGTTAAGCGTCTGACTTCAGCTCAGGTCATGATCTCGCGGTCTGTGAGTTCAAGCCCCACATCGGGCTCTGGGCTGACAGCTCAGAGCCTGGAGCCTGTTTCAGATTCTGTGTCTCCCTCTCTCTCTGACCCTCCCCTGCTCATGCTCTGTCTCTCTCTGTCTCAAAAATAATAAATAAATGTTAAAAAATGTCATTAAAAATAATAGGAAAGACTTTGTTAACAAGTAGAAACTTATTAACCCAGAGTTTATGTATCTGTTATGCAGGTATTTAATATTGTTCTTCCAACTTGTAAGGCAGACATCCAAACACTTCAGAATATACACTCATCCTTGATAGTGGCTTAAAATAAAGAAGGTCCTAGAAAGAAGAGCTCACACAACTCTTTTCACTCTGCCCAAGTTCTTATAGGAGGAAGTTGCTTGGAGAGTGTATACATATTTTAGAGTAGCCTCTCTGCCAAGTACTAAGTGAAGAGGTAAGACAGATTATTTCAGTATAGCTATTGCATTCTTGAAAGTGACTAACTGAATAACAGGTATCTGCACTAAAATATATCCCAGTAAAGTCAACCAAAAAGACCTATCATTTGGCTTAAAATTTCTTAATGGGAAATTTTTTAATGTTTCCTATTAATGAATGACAATAAGGAAATGAATCTAAACATTACCAGGGGAGAAATTTCTACATTAGGACATGTCATTATTTATGATCTTAAGTCACACTATGTTTAATAAGATGTTCAAGAGAACTGTCTGGACTACACTGAGAACCAAGGTTTCCCTGCCAATGGGTAGAGGAAAACATTTGGTATCTTTGATATTCACCAAGAGCCTTAGGCAAACATACCAATAATCACGTGCTTGTAAACTTTCTGGTCCAATAGCCCTATTTCTAGGTGTTGGGGAGGAAAAATTTTTTTTCTACCCTCCAAAATTCTTCTAGCTGCTCTTAAGAGTTAAATTGACATGAGAAAGATTAACAGGAGAAAATAAAGTTTAGTTGTGTATGTATGGGGAATCTACATAAATGTGAGAGTCCAAAGGCAGTCAGGCAAAATGAGGTATATATGTCATTCTGGACTGAGGAGGAGGTTGTTGGGTTCTAGGGCTTTGAAGAGAAGGAAGGCAGTCACAGGAATAATAGAAAGAATAAAAGTTTGGTAAACAAATGTTTGCTGGGACTTACAGAAACAAGGGGAAACAGAGAGGATTTTTAATGAACAGACTTTGCTAGTTAATAATATAGTGTAATTATCTGTAGTAATAGCACTCTTTCTGGATCCGGTCTTCTAGATATTTTTTTTTATGCAGCTAGGAGAAGGTCAGAGTTTTTTCCTGAGCCTCTGCTTCTTGAATATAATCAGCCTAAAATAAATCCATATGCTAAAGAGACACATTCTGGGGTGGCAAATTTTGCTCCCCTACACAGGACTAATGGTAATCATGGTTATGCATTTATCTACAAGGATGTTCATTTCAGTGATATTTACTAATAGCTGAAAAGTCGAAACAAGTTAACATCCTGATATGGAGATTAATTAAATAGCTGCCTGTCTTGGTCACAGAATAATCAATTTTTAAAAATTGCAAAGATCTATATTTGTTGAGATATTGAAAGTACAGATTGATAAATATTAATTACTGCCTGATCTCATTAATGTTAAAATCTATATACATAAAAATATGTATACATAATGCAAAAATATATATACATGTAGAAAAAATAGACTAGAAAGTTATGTACTAGGTGGAATATTGTGATTTATATAAGAAATATGTATTTGGTCTTTAACCCAGTTCCAGGCACAGATTCTCTAAAACCCTTGGAACTTCCCCTAGTAATGACCACAAAGATATCTTTTGTTATGTTAATGGAGTGACTTTAGGAAAGCCCTTAGGTAAACTAAGGTTGGGGGCTGGTTGCCAGGTGAATCAACCATGTGATTGAAGAGTTGGAACTTTCAGTACCCACCCCTATCTCCAGAGAGCAAATGGGGGCCGAAAGTTGAATCAGTCACCAATGACCAATGATTTAATCCATCATGCCTCTGTCATGAAGTCTCCATAAAGTCCCAGTGGACAGTGTTCAGAGAGCTTCTGAGTTGGTGAACACATGGAGGTTGAGGAGAATGGTGCACCTGGAGAGGGCATGGAACCTCTGTACTTTTCCCCATGCCTTGCTCTATGCACCGGTTCCATCTGGCTGTTCCAGGTTATATCTCTTTAAAGTAAACCAGTAATCTAGTAAGTAAAATGTTTATCTGAGTTCTGTGAGCCTCTCTAGCAAATTGATTGGACCTGAGTAGGTATTCCTGGGAACCTCTGATTTATAGCCAGTTGCTCAGTAGTACAGGTGATAATCTGGACTTGGAACTGGTGTCTGACATGGGGAAAGGGAACAATCTTGTAGAACTGAGCCCTCAACCTGTGGAATTGGGTTATCTCCTGAGAGATGGTGTCAGAACTGAGCTGAATTGCAGTATACCTGGTTGATGTCCTGATAATTGTTGGTATTGGGACTCCCACGATCCCCCTGCAACACTGGAATTGGTACCAGAACCTATTCACTAGATTATGTGTGATTATCTATCAATCTGCCTATGTGGCTCTGTGAGAGGTAGCATATTCCATTTTATAAATACATAGGAATGAGACATACAATTAATCATTCTTGTTGAACAATGCTGAATCCTAACAAGTTTTCTTGGGTTTATGCATCCGGCTTCTGGTATTTCATAAGTAATTCTCTGTCAGACCAAATGTTAAAAAGAAATATATTTGGGGGCACCTGGGTGGCTCAGTCAGTTAAACATCCAGCTCTTGATTTCAGCTCACTTTATGATCTCAGGGTCATGGAATTGAGCCCCTAGTCTGGCTCTGTGCTGGGCATGGATTCTGCTTGAGATTCTCCCTTGCTCTCCCTTTGCCCGCCCCCCTCCCCACCCTCTCAGATAAATAAATAAATAAATAAATAAATATGAAAAAATATATATTTTGCTCACCTCAACTTCATAATATGTTTGTTTCCTTGTTTGTTTATTTAAGTTCTAATAAGAAACCTTGGGAAGGAAAAGAAAATAAAACCCTTATCTGAATAATCATGTCATAGTATTAATCATTAATTCAATTATATGGATCACAGACCTATATATAATCTGATAAAAACTATTGATCTTTTTTTCTAGAAAAATGCACATACATAAAACTTTGTATACAATTCTGGGGAGATAGTGGTGTTCGTGAACTGTTTGAAGCCCATTACAAATCACTTTCCTGAGTTCAGGTTAGGAACTCCTAGACTAAATAATCTTTGATATAATTTCTAGTAGTGTTCTAGACCAAGACAAGTGTCAGTCTTATATCCCTACTTGTTTATGGAACTAATCACTTTTTTTTTTTTTATCTTTGCAACAAATCCTTATAATGAGATAAACAATTGAATGGCAATTCTCCCTGCCTATTTCATACTCTGGAAATTTGGATGTATAGCTCTATCCATGGGATCCAACTAACTAGCTTATAAAAGAGATAAATTCTTCCTGTGTGAGAACTTCTACTGTTTGATTATGAGGATATGTGTTAAATGAATGATCTATATCTATATATCTACCTATTACATGCATATGTGACCACTTGGAATATTAAGCACACACCCAATATACACATAATGACATGTTTAGAATTCTCATAGCCAGGCAATATCTAAATTCCTATTAGAGAGACACGTTAGGAAAATGTAGTACCTAGGACCTGAGAGAGCTTCCTTCCTGGTGAAAGGAAACAGAACTTGCTTACTACCCCAAAGAAGGAATGGGAGAACTTTGAGAGAAAAGTGTGAAGCTAGAAGGCTGAGAAAGGCTACAGATGGGGAGATGACCCTTTTCCATGATCCAGCCAGTGTAAACTAGTGAAATTATTGAAATTACAAAATCCTAAATTAGGAAGATATTATTTATCCCTGATACAAAGCCTCAAAGGAGCTAAATTGTATTGTTAGCCTGCGTTGGGGCAGAACTAAGAGAAAATGGATGCAGAGGTGAAAACAGAAGTCCTGGCAAGAATTTATAGGAACTTGTGGAGGCCCTGGAATGGAATTCAAAGTTTCACCAAGACTCAAAAGAGTGTTGGGACCTAAGGAACTTCTGGATTGCATAAATTTGCTATTTAAATGTTTGATTCATTTATAATTCAGATGAGTTCTTTTAAAGGAGAAATATCTTGGCTTTGAGAACTCTAATATAGTTTAGGCATATTATGTAATTCGCCACAATTTCTGGGCTTTCTTTGCTGTGGGTGCTTTTCTCTAATAGTTGAAGGTGAACAAGGCACTTGGAAGAAGGTAATGGAATCTCTCAATCCCTGTTCAAAATTATTTAAATGAGCCTCCAGAAGTGTCCTTGGTTCTTTTTATAAATAATTGTCCATATCCAGAGGCTAGTGTTGGCTAAGGCCTGTCCATCGTGAGTGTAAAAATTGCCTTGCACGATAATTACTTCGTGTCCTATCATTCCCCTTAATGGGGTGGGGATTCATCTCCCTCGCAGGTGACTTTCTAACCACTCAGTCACCCTCAAATTGATAACCTCTGATTCTGGGTTTTCTAGCTTGCAGAGGAGGACTGCCTTGGTTTCCACTGAAATCACATTTTGGTCTGTCAGAGGATGCTATAAGGAGGTCAGTAGAGAGAAAACTGAATATATAATATAAAAACCAACTATAAGTTATCTAGGACTTTTTTCTCTGATTTTTCTGTTTAAATCATCACATAATAAAACCACCTTTGATATACAGCACACTAAATGTTAACACTTGCATAGATCTGTGGAAGTATCATCACAGGATACAGAAGAGTTCCATTACCCACCCCTCCCCCTGGCCCCCAAGAGTCCCTCATGCTATTTATCCCTTTATAGTTAGATTCTCGCCCAGCTGCTAACCTCTGGCAACTACCGATCTATTCCTCATCACCTTGGTGGTGCCCATTTGAATGTTACACATATGGAACCACACAGTATGAAACTCAGCATTTTTCACCTAGCATGCCTTTTGGATTCATCCAAATCGTTGTGTGTATTTATAGCTTATTCTTTATTATTTCTGAGTAGTATTCCATTGTAAGGATTTACCATAGTTTGATTATTCATTCACCCAGTAAAGGGCATTTGGGTGGTTCCCAGTTAGGAAATATTACAAATAAAACTATTAGGAACACTTATATTGAAGGATCTTGTATGAATGTACATTTTTGTTTTTCTAGAGTAAATACATAGGAATGGAATTATTCACCTAAGGCTTTTGGGGGGAAAATGTAATGAGTGAAGAGATTCACAAATTATCTCTAAGAAATTTCCACTTTTCCTGTAGAAATTCTAGTTATATTGATGTTTTTATCTTTGTGCTTATATGCAAAAACAAGATATGCTGGAGAGTTTAGGCACTATCACAAATCACTAAAAAGTCACAAATATCTCTGACTATCCAAGGATATTTGGGAAAAAAAATGCCAATTTAATTACTGCAGAAGGGAATCAATAAATAGGGAACAATGATAATTAATGGTAAATACCTTATTTTCAAGAAAATGGGTAAATAGTTTCACTTTCAAGGAAAACTTAAGTCTGTATTTCCAATTTGGGAGAGAGAAGAAGCTGTCATAAATCCACTAAGGGAAATTTCTCAGATTTCTGTGGTTAGGAATCTTTAGGGATTGGGTAGAAGGAAGGGTTACACTGCTTAAAGGTTTCAAGAAGTTGATTTTTTTTTCAGAAGTAATAAAGGGATACATTAATGATATTGAGTGAATTGAATGTTTAGTGAGGGTCTCTTTATTGTTTATAATTCTCATTTATAAAATGAACTCAAGGTTTATTAAAAAGGCATAAAGGTTCATATTTGAACATAGCATTACAAATTTGTCAATTATTCTGGGATATTTCAGTTTTCTGGCTTGACATCATATAAAGCAGTTCATCTGCATTTATAGACTTAAATGCATTAAATTTTTCCTACAATCTTACCTTCAAATGACTTCCTTCCTTCCTTCCTTCCTTCCTTCCTTCCTTCCTTCCTTCTACCACATTCCCTCCCTCCCTGCCTCTATCCTCTCCTCTCCTCTCTTCTCCTCTCCTCTCCTCTCCTCTCCTCTCCTCTCCTCTTCTTTCCTTCTCTTTCTTTTCTTTTTTCTTTTCTTTTCTTTTCTTTTCTTTCTCTTTCTTTTTCTTCTCCTCCTCTCTTCTCTTTTCTTTCAGTTTTCTGAGTGCCAAAAAATTGATGGATTTCACTGAGAAGACCATCCTATTTAACCCATATGACAACCAAAATAACCCTGCATGGTTTGTTTTCTTCTGTCATCATAAAACAAGGAGCTTATATCAGGCATAGAACACCGACAGGCAGTCACTTCCTTGGAATAAGTTGAGAGACAAAGCTTACCTGCTGAAAGATACTTCTCCCACTACTCTGCCACATGTCAGACATTCTTTGAATTAAGACATTATCCCCAGTTAACCCCTGCTAAAATATACATAGATTCCTCAGCACATCATCTTGGAGACAGTGGAGCCTCATGGTTAAGAAAGAGAACTATAATGTCAAGAGCGGAATGAATTATTATTATTATTATCTTTATTACCGCACCAATTAGTACTTATCTCATGACAAAAAGCAGAACACAGAATATTTTGGAGAAAGAATAGTGTTTCATCAGTGAAGTTAAAATGTCTTGCATTGATAATCCTGCCATCTAAGATATATCCCCCAACTCTTTTGAAGGCTGATGAGTTACAATGACAATCTTTAGTGAGGATTACATGGCTTTCATTCCATCAGTGCTTACTGGACTCATTACTGATCCCTTTTTTCTTGTTTTCATTAATGATTGATTGCCAGGTATTGCATAGTCATCATAGTAAAAAGTTCCATATCTATGCTACAGCAATTAATTTATTTTTTTCTTCCAGGGAACATTGTAGACAAATTTGTCTTAACATAACTTATATCTACATGTGTCTTTTGGTGGACTGACCAACTGTTTCTGTGGATGTTACAGTCACCCTGAATGCTATCTTTAGCTTTTGTGCAGGGAAATTGTCATACCACCCTTCTGGTAGACTGACATATCCCAGTGACAGTTATGAGGTCAGTGTTTGCCATAATATGAAGTGCAAGAAAAGTAAGGTCATAGACTGTTGAGAAAGTGTCTGGAGTAAAACAAAGTCATTTCCCACTGGGGCCTGGGAAGGGGGTTGCTGACTTAATGCACATCATTACGATGGGCCTTCATGTGCCAAAACAAGTTTGTATGTATGCTTAAAGTGAAGAAGCAATCCATTTCAGTGCCTTACCTTTTTATTCAGCTTCAGATGGATTACAAAGGCTGCAGCCACTGGTGTGGGCTAGGCTCACACCTCACTGTGTTTTGTCATTTATCACATTTTCAGTGTATTGTCCCCAAACCATTTTCACAAGCATGATGTGGTTTAACCCCAACAAAACACACTTGGAGGTATTACTTATGAATCCCATGTTATAGATAAAGAAACTGAGGCTCATAGAGTTTAAATGACTCACCCAATGTTACCTGGCTAATATGAGGTACATCTTGGATGTGAATCTCTATTTTCCAACTGATCTCCATTTATCTTTCAACTATTCCATAGGTACTGGTGCTTAGGTGGAAAAAAAGGGATGCAGATAATGGCAGAAGCAGATTGGCTCCTGTGTAACAAAGGTGTATTTTTAACTGTCAAAATGGGATCAATTAAAAAGGGGCTAAATTATAAAGACATACATGGTACTGTAATATTTTTGCTAAAATAACGTGTAAGAAGACCCTGCCCAATAATGTTATCAAGACTCAAATTCACCTGTTTGGGAGCTTTCAAAACTCCCAGTAATTCTACTATAAGCAGTAATTTAGTTCCTAGAACTTATTCCTTGTTTTCCTGACTTCTTATGATCACCTTTTAAGGTTCTTACTTGGCTTCTGCCTCATACCCTAACTTGTTATTTCATGATCTTGGAACTAATCATGATGGTTTTCTAAGCTCTCCTTGCCTCTTCCCCTCTGCACCCTCTGCCTGGAATAGATTCTTGCCATATTTCATTTGGCCAACTTCTGCTTGTTCATTCAAATGCCATTTTTCCAGGAAACCTGACTTGACGTCATCCATGTATGAGGGTGGCCATGTGTCTTCTGAGTTCCACGGCCATTCTTTGCATGTTTCCATCTACCATTCAGCAGCCTTCTGCATTCACTTGTTCTTCAAGTGAACTGTAGTATCGGAGGTACTATGCCCTTCATCTCCATACCTTCAACTCTTGTGTATTTCTTGTTATTTAATCAGCATTTAATATATGCTACAGAAGTGAATGAATGAATAAATGAGTGACGTATTTTTCCAAATTTGTTACTCAGTTACTCAATTAATCTGTAACCTATTCAACAATAGTTCTACTTGCCTCCTCTAGGAAGCCTTTTATTTTCTAGTTTATGACAAGTGTTTCTTGAACACTTAATATGTGGCAGGAACAGATGTGTTCCAACAGCAGAATGGCAAAAACTGCAGACAATTTCCCTGCATTGAGGGTACTAATATTCTAGTAGTAGAGAGGAGATAAACAACAAACAAGCAGTAAATAAAGACAAGTAAATAAAGAACTTGTTAGTGCTATAAAGAAAAATAAATAAAATGTGATAAATTTATGACAAAGTAGCAGCCATTGCCTTAGTTTTTTTTTTTTTTATTTAAATCCAAGTTAGTTAACATATAGTGTAATAATGATGTCAGGATTTCAAGAACAGATTTTAGTGATTCATCACTTACATGTAACACCCAGTGCTCATCCCAACAAGTGCCCTTCTTAATGCCCATCACCCATTTAGTCCATCCCCCCACCTACCTCCCCTCCAACAACTCTCAGTCTGTTCTCTGTACTTAAGAGTCTCTTATGGTTTGCCTCCCTCTATGTTTTTATTTTATTTTTCCTTCCCTTCCCCTATGTTCATCTGTTGTTTTTCTTAAATTCCACATATGAGTGAAATCATATGATATTTGTCTTTCTCTGACTGCTTAATTTCACTTAGCATAATACACTCTAGTTCCATGCATGTGGTTTGCAAATGGCAGAATTTCATTCTTTTTAATCACTGAGTAATACTCCATTATGTATGTATATACCACATCTTCTTTATCCATTTGTCAGTCGATGGACATTGGGGCTCTTTCCATAATTTGGCTATTGTCAACAGGCAGGCACTACTTTAAACAAGGTGGCCAGGGAAAACTTCCCTAATAAAGAGCCATTTGTGTTGAGGCTTGAGTAATGAGAGGAAACAGTTTCGCCTAGAATATGAAAGTAAAAAGATTCTGAGTCAGGAGTCAGTTTGACGTATTCAAGAGGCAGAATGAAAGAGCAGAGCTACACCAACGTGAAGTTGAAGAGCTTTTCCAGGCCAGATTGTGCTAGTTGCCAGTAGACCGCTATTTTTAAAGTACAGTGGAAGGCCAGTAGAGGGTTTTCACAGGAAAGTGGAATGATGGAATGATCATATTCCCATGTTTAAAAAAATCACAGTGGCTGCTCTATGAAGATGAAGTATTAGGGCCCAATACTGCAAGATTTCTGAAAACAGAGAGACCAGAAGGTAGCTATGGATATAGTCCAGGAGAGACTTGATTGTGGTCTGGGCCAGGTTAATAGTGATGGGGGCAGAGTCATCTCTGTGACACTGTTGCAATCATCCCAGAAGAACAATATAAACTTAAAGGATTAACACAAGCCCACAGAGCTGTTTTTTTTCCCCTGCCTGAATTATCCCTGAGAATCAGTCTGGCACTTAGGAAAGCTGCATCAACTCCAGCTTTTGCTGGTCATCGTGGACTACTCTTTCAGGAATTTACACATGGATCTTTTGGGTGGCCATCAGGACTTCTAGCAGGCACTGGATGGACCCCGTATTCTCCAAGGTGCTCTTCAATCACTGAGGGAATTACCTTTTCAAAAGCACTATTGAGTTTCCTACTTATTAAGTCTTATAATGACGTCTTAATGTTATTCTTGTCATTATTAACTCTAAAAGCTTAGAGAATCAACACTCACAACTTGAGTTCAGGTATACACTGAGAAATATGCTTACTTTTATTTTTTTTTTGTACCAGAACTTCATGAAATTTCATACCATTTGTTCCCCATTTTACATGATAGCACTAGAGATTGAGGTCTTAGAATTTAGTTTTTATTTGCAAGTCTTCCAAACAGCATGCACTCCTCACTGTGCCAGATTTTTCATTTGGACTATAAGTTCCAAATCATTTATATTTTCTTTTTTTGAATTGCAAACTATCATGAAACTTGTCAATTTCTTTACTCCATACACACCAAAGGTAGGATTTTTCTTAAATCACTAAATAAATCCCTCTAAGGCAGTATTTTCTAAAAGCTCAAGTTGATTCTTGAGATATTACTGGTATTATTACTAGGAAAAATTTCTGCTTCCTGATATTTTTTTAATGATAAGTTAATAAAATCAGTTTTCTTTAGGATGGGATTTCCCATATTCTTCAGGATGCAAATGTGGTATGAGCCTCTCTAACTGAGCAGGGGTGAGTAGAATGTACCACATTTCTCAATGTGAATTGACAAGAGACTCTTTTTATGCAAAGCTTCTAGAAGTAGTAGTCTGTGAATTACACATCAAAAGATATCGGGGCGCCTGGGTGGTTTGGTCGGTTAAGCGCCCGACTTCAGCTCAGGTCATGATCTCACGGTCCGTGAGTTCAAGCCCCACGTCGGGCTCTGTGCTGACCGCTCAGAGCCTGGAGCCTGTTTCAGATTCTGTGTCTCCCTCTCTCTCTGCCCCTCCCTTGTTCATGCTCTGTCTCTGTCTCAAAAATAAATAAACGTTAAAAAAAATTTTAAAAAAAAGATCACTTGAAGGTATATATATGTTCAAATAGCAATTGGAAAGGTTATTTTTTGGTCCAAAAGAAATAATATGTGTTTATGCTTTCAATGACCTCAAATTCTTTAATGCATCAGCTAATATTATTAATATTACATAGATCAACATCTACTAATAAATCCCTGAAATCTGGAATTTTTAAAAGGCTGCTCTCAACTTATAAATGAGAAAACTCAGAGCCATTAGGGCTAGGTGAATTGCCTGTGGTAATATAGTTGTTTGGGGGAGAGATGTGGTATTCCATTTCTTATTCTATATTTTTAACTGGTATGTTCACACCCAGCATATATGAGTGGAAAACCTACTCTTTTCTCAGACTTCCTTCCAACTTTTACAACCTGTCTTCCTTTTTTTTCCACATCCTCACTCTGGACCATGCAACTACGAACAACCATGATGACAAATACGTGAGATAACTGAATCTAGAACCAAAAAGTGTTTTAAGAGAAATTGACCAAACTTAAGAAGACAAAATGTGAATCTGGGTCAAGGAAAGTTCCAACCTTTAGTTTCAAAAAGTCAATAGGTCATATGACCTGAGGAGTATTGCTGGTTAGAAGGATGCACTGGTCTTAAGTCTTAATTGACCACTCACTGAATGAATCTATCAGTGTTACATAGCTGTTAAAAGAGCTAATGTTATCTTTGGATGCATGAAAAGAAACAGAGTTTCCATGGGGCGCCTGGGGGGCTCAGTCGGTTGAGCATCTGACTTCGGCTCAGGTCATGATCTCACGGTTCATAAGTTCGAACCCCATGTCGGGCTCTGTGCTGACAGCTCAGAGCCTGGAGCCTGTCTCCCTGCTCTCTGACCCTCCCACACTTGCACTCTCTGTCTCTCTCTCTCAAAAATAAATAAATGTTAATTTTTTTTAAATAAAAAAGAAATAGAGTTTCTAGATTAAAGAGGAAGACCCGTATGTACCACTTATTCTTCTCCTGAAGCATTAGTTAAACATTCAGAAATGTGGACAGCAGTTGCTTCCATTTATCTTCAGAGCTTCTCTTCCTTAAGTTGGAAATTCTGTGATTTCCAAGAGCACTTGATGTGAGCTGACTCTCCATATCCTCTCTTTTCCTTTTTAAATATATTTTGTTTATTTATTCTTGAGAGAAAGAGAGTGAGCATGAGCGGGGGAGGGTCAGAGAGAGAGGGAGACACAGAATCCAAAGCAGGCTGCAAGCTCTGAGCTGTCAGCATAGAGCCCGTTGCTGGGCTCGAACCCACGAACCTCAAGATCATGACCTGAGCCAAAGTCGGACACCTAACCAACTGAGCCACCCGGGTGCCCCTCCATATCCTCTATTAATTACATGTATTACTTCCTCCATTTCTAAAAGCCTCTAATAGAGCTGCTTCCCTCCCTCCCTCAGCCCCCACACATAAATCAGGGTTTTCTGTCGACTTCCTGGATGTTAGAGATAGGTGTTTCCCAACTTTCCCCTTTATCTTGAACTACTTGAAAACTGAAGGCTGGTGGTGGTATTCTGATCTCTTGCAGACTTCTTTCCTTGTGCTATAGTATAAAACAGATTACCCAGGAACCATTTTGTGACCTGATACTTTTTGATACCTCCATCAAGAGGTCTCTATTTGCTTCCTCATCTCAGTTCTCTCTTCTCTCTTGCCTGTGATGATCTGTGTCCCAGGAAGCTGACTCTACTTGACTGCATTACCTAGCCTCCCACATCAGCTGACTTTGAGTTTCCCTTGACCAGTAGGATGCAGCGGTAAGAGATAAGAGGATCAGAAGAGAGAAAGTTGCAGGTATTTCTTCTTCACGCTCTCTGCTCAAAGCTGTGTTTTCTGGCAGTGATCACGGTTCCCAAATGACTATAGCTCTTGTGGGGCAGCTCTCATCCATGTGTCTACCCCTACCAGGCTCAGTAAACTCTTTCCTCTACTGGCCTCTTTGGGGCTGAAGGTAACAGTTTCCCCTGATTGCTAGTTCCTGTAACCTCAACAGCCCTTGTTAGTTCCTTAGAACCTATCCCCATCTCTGTCTGCAAGAAGTAGGGTTGAAGGAGGAAGTGATTAATTCATTTTTAGTTACTTGTGCTGGGAGTGAAGATCTGGGAATGGATTATGGGCTGAATTTGTAGACTTGGGAGTCAACTGCATGAATACGGTAGTTGCCTAAGATGGATATAGTTGCCAAGAATAGAATGCAATAATAGACGTGTTAGTGGAAATTTGGTGAATAACATCTTAGTAGATGTGATTATGTAGAGTTGAATACAGGATATAGATGTAGGGAAAGAAAGGGGGGAAATATTCGAACATTAGAATCCATGTAAAGAGGCATTTTTAAGGTGTATTATTTCAAGTAAAAATCAGGACTAAGAAACGACTGTTGGGTTGTGTAATTCATGTAAATTACTCTTGCAGACTCTGATGGTCAAGGAGCAGAATGACTAGAGACCATATGCAGGGAGGAGGTCCGGCAGGAATATGGTTTTGTTTCTCTAATAGAGAAGACCTGAGCATGTTTGCAGGGGAGAGAGGAAGCAATTGTCTTGGTCTCGTATTTTCTACCTGGTTTTGTGTAAATGAAACAGGATTTGTTGTCCTGAAATGTTTTTAGTAACAATATGCTAGGAGTCCACAGGATGGAGAGATTAGTTTCTAAATGTGACCAATGAGTAATCAAATTGTCATAATGTCCCAGTACTTAAAGCAGAAAGATAAAGCTCTCTTTATTTTTTTCTGTTGAAAATTTTTAAAAGGAACCATTTAAATAATACTAGTGGGACATTTATCCTGGACATGTTAATTCTTTAATCTACAATATCACAGTTTTTTTTTTTTAAGGACAACTTACTATTTGTTAGTATGATTTTTATATTTGTAGACCTTAGCCAGTGACAGTAACATAAAATATTTTTGCTATCTTTTTAGTAATCATATTTCCTGGTCATATTATAGGTGGTTAAAAAAATAATTTTTAGTGATTTTCTGAAGTCTCCAATAGTGAAATTGTATGTCTGAATGCCTGGATTAAGTTGGGTTTTATACTTCTATGTTTAGAAGGAGATTTTATTTAAGGGTGTGCTGTTGGTATTTCTGGTTCTCCTCACCCAGAGGAGATGGGTTATAGTCCCCTACATCTTGACATTAGTTAGGGTCACATGATTTGTGGTAGTTAATAGAAAGTAAGCAGAAGTGATGCATTCAAGAGTTGTTGTACAGTTCTTTCCATGCTCTCTTTTTCTCCACTGGTAAAACGTGGCTTTACCCGCATGACCCCAGTGAGCATAGTCTCTCTCAGCCAACCTGTATTCTTCATGAGGTATGAATGGAAATAAAATTTGTTGCTATAAGCAGAGCTCACCAAACTTTTTCTGAAAAGGAAAGGATAACTATTTTTGGCTTTGCAGGTGATAAGGTCTCTGTCACAATGACTCACCTCTGCCATTGTAGTGCAAAAGTAGTCACAGATACTAAGTGAGTAAATGAGCATGGCTATGTTCTGATAAAATTTTATTTATAGAAGCAGGCAGCAGCCAGATTCAGCCAACGGGCCGTAGTTTATTGGCATCTTCTTTAAGCCACTGAGTTGTTGAGTTTGTTAGGGCAGCATAACCCAGCCTATACTATCTTATGTGGCTACTACTATACTTTATAAAGGGAATGTGAGAACTGAAGAGTCAGTGGTGATTTGTGCTTCTCTAGGAGAATGTTTATTAAAATGGGACTATATAAAGTCACTTGGGGTTCAGATCTTTAATATGATGGAGTCATCTCAGGAATCAAAGAAATAAGGACTTAAAATCTACTTAGGATGGCTATTTAAGAAAAGGTGGGCCAGGGATACCTGGGTGGCTCAGTCAGTTAAGCTTCCAACTTTTGATTTTGGCTTAGATCATGATCTCAAGGTTCATTGAGCTCTGTGCTGACAGCGTGGAATGTGCTTGGGATTTTCTCTCTCTGTCTCTCTCTCTCTCTCTCTCAAAACAAATAAACTTAAAAAGAAAAAGTGGACCAAACATTTAGAATTTTTTTTTTTCAAATTCAAACATGCAGGAGAAAAAAAGAAGAAAGAAGAAAAGAAAGTGTCTTTCAGAGGCTGTAATGATGGCCAGGGAAATAGTACCCAGAAAAGAACTATGTCTAAGTAAAGGTCCATGGGAAGAGGTCTTCTGACTTCTTCCATATCACTTAAACTCTAACCCAAATGAAAGTTGAGTTTAAATGATAATTATCAAGGTTTAGAAAGAGGCAAAATTAGACTTCTGGGACTAGTAATTTTCTGACTCTCAAGTTCAGTGCCGGCTGCATCAATGTGCTCTTTGGGAAGAGCATTTTGTTAAAAGGCATCCAGCTGTACATCTGCAACATGTGGCCATTTCTGCATGTATGTTCTACTTCAGTAAAAAGTTTCTAAAACTAATTATTTAAAGAATGAAAGTGAGGGAAGTCAGCTTTGAAGTGCTACATAATAAATGCACAATCTGTTTTTAAGGCTGGTTGGTAAAGTGTGACGGTTATGTCAGTAAACCTCAGCTTTCTATGACGTAGGAGTGGCTCAGGCAATGCTGTTTGTGAGTGGGCTCCTGAACTCCCTTGTTTTCTAAATAAGCGCTTCTCTTGGTAAACTTCACAACCATCCGATATCTCTTTGGTGAGAAAATGTACCAAATTTTCTCCTCCTGTTAGACGTGAGGGCCACCTCAGACGAATTTATTACATCCCTCACATTTTCTGTCACAGAGGCAGAGGGTATCTTCCTTCCCTTCCTTCCCTTCAACCTTTATGTCTTATCTCCTTCATTCATGTGGCTGATTTCCTGCTTTGTGTAAACAGAAGCCTGGGCCAAGGATTCCATATGGGAGCTGAGAGGATCTTATTCACCAGAATCAAACCCATGGCAAATAAATCTGGGGAAGAGGAGAGCATAGAGACAGTCTGGAGGGAAAACTACCCACCCAATCCCCTAACCTGCAAATGCACAGATGAAACCCTTCAGAATGAAAAATTATTATGTACCAGCAGCATAGAAAGAAGTAGTGATTTAAAAACAAAAACAGATATGTTAATAATTTCAGAATCCTGTTTTTAGTTATTATTTGTTTATTGTATGTGAGAGGAAAATTGAATGTGCATATGTTGAATTCATTACTCTGTAGCTTTTTGGTTCTCTTGTTTCTTTCTCTCTTCTTTCTTCCCCCGCCCCACACACTATTAAAGCTGGTTTTATTAGCTATGTTAGACAATTAATATTTTCTTGGTCAGATGCCATGACTAAGGTTGCCTTTATACGGGGATAATTTATTTTATCTCCTTTTTTTAATTTTTAAATTTTCTTTATTTTTTAATCTTTATTTTTGAAAGAGAGACAGAGAGTGAGCAGAGGAGGGGTAGAGAGAGAGGGAGACACAGAATCCAAAACAGGCTCCAGGCTCTGAACTGTCAGCACAGAGCCCAACATGGGGCTCGAACCGTCAAACAGAGATCATGACCTGAGCTGAAGTTGGACACTTTACTGACTGAGCCACCCAGATGTCCCTATTTTATCTCCCTTTAATAGAAACTTTGTCTTAATATCTTAATAGCTTAAGTGAATATGATTACTATTTTTGAAATAAAAGTGTATTAATTTTGTTTTCAAATTGAACTTCAGAACATAATATATACTTTTAATAATAAACTGCAAGGGGTTAATTATGTACTATGTGAACATGGTAGAGTGGCTTACATATTTTTCAAGATTTATCTCTCTTAAGTTAAAGTATTTTGTAACCATTTTTTCATCAACAAGAATGCAGCTGCCGCAAGAATGATATAGGGTTTGACATTTTACAGTGCACATTCTGAGGTTTCCTAGTAGGAAGAGCATGGACTAGAAGTAGAGTCTTTTAGAACGAAGTTTAATTTCCATCTCCACACATGTTTGCTCTGTGATTTGAAACATGTTAATTTCTATAAACCATGGTATCGTTATCTGTATAATGGATCTAAATCCCTATCTCACTTAGCATTGTCTGAATTCAATGGGTTAATAGGCAGTTAATCAGTGGTCAAATCTGTTGCCCTTTAAAGATTTTATCTCATTTAAATTATACAGCAGTCCTCTTGAAAGATGATGGTTTCAGTCAACTGCTTTAATGAACAATCCTCAAATCTTAGTGGATTACAACCACAGGCATAATGCCAAATATATTAGCAATTTGGACTGACTGATGTGATTCCATGTTTCTTCTCTCTCTAGGATTCAGGCTCAAGGGTTGCCCACTATTTGGGACAGTCATTCTCATGAAATGAGAAAAGCAAGAGACAGAGCCAAACTTCTGCATGATGGCTTTATGGCACCCCTGCTTACATTCTATTGGCCAGAACAGGTCACATAATAGAGCCCAGCAGCTGTGCGGGGATGTGTCCTCTGACTACAAGGGTCCTTGAAAACATAACTTCAATATATCTATGGGGATGAAAAGGGGAAACCATGATTAGAAATCATGTAACATGCCCCAATGCTACTTCCAATTGGGGGATACTCTGTGCAGTAATGGCATTCTTCAGAAAGTCCTAAAGTCAGAACATGGTGGTAACTGATAACCTAGCCTTCCAACATAACCCCAAATGAAGTAAAAAAATAATAATAATATATTTTTAAATCAAACTATTGGAGAATTTATATTCATGCAAAGCTTTATAACGGCTATTATTTTTTTTTACATGTGAATATGATATATTTTAGGGGAGCTTGCATATTAACTTTATGTATGTATAATTTATAGGTGAACTAGTTAATTATGAACTTATCTGTGAATCTCTTAAGACTGAGTGAAAAACATATCTATTTGTAAGCTGGAAAAAAGGCTCTTCCCCACATATAAAGAACAGCTTGTTTCAGAGTTTAAAATATAATAAGGTTAACTTTTAAATTGAGTTGAAAAAAAGAGTAAGTTACAGATAAATTGAGTTACTAGAGTGGTTTCACTTTTTAAAACTGAATTAAGGGCTTTGAAATTAATTTATTTTTGAACAAAATGTGCTCAGTGTAAGTTTTATTAATATGTCTTTGGACTGACTCTTTTGAATTAAAAGCAAACTTACTTTAAAACTTTATTTTTCACATTTATAGCCCTGCATCAAACTTTTCTCTGCAATAAACATGAACTATACACCACTTGCAGGTGGGAGTCCCATCTGTACATTGATTCATATTCCTTGGTCTGTCACTGCAGTATGCACTAAGTGCTCCAAACCAACTACTAACTTGAGACTTTTATTTTATTTTATTTTATTTTATTTTATTTTATTATTTTTTTAATCTTTATTTATGTTTGAGAGAGAGAGAGAGAGAGAGAGAGAGCAAGCAGGGGAGGAACAGAGAGAGAAGGAGACATAGAATCCATGGCAGGCTCCAGGCTCCAAGCTGTCAGCACAGAGCCCGACAGGAGGCTCGAACTCACAGACCATTAGATCATGACCTGAGCTGAAGTCAGCCACTTAACCAAGTGAGCCATCCAGGTGCCCCCATTTAATTTATTTTAATCTTTAATTATATACTTTTGGGACACATGGGTGGCTCAGTCAGTTAAGGGTCCAGCTTTGGCTCAGCTCATGATCTCACAGTTTGAGAGTTCCAGGCCTGTATTGGGCTCTGTGCTGACAGTGTGGAGCTGCTTGGCATTCTCTCTCTCCCCGTCTCTCCCCCTCCCTGGCCCATGCTCATGGGCACTCTCTCTCTCTCTCTCAAAAAAAGAAAAAAAAAAAAAGGAAAACAAAAACTGAATTATATACCTTTTTTATTAATGGTAGAAATAATCTTAAATTAATAGCATCAATATTCCATTTTATTTCATGGAACACATTCCAGAAAAGTTGAGAGACTTCCTTATATATCTACTATTTCAGCGTTAAAAAAATCAGAAGTATAAAATGAGAAATAATTTTATTTGAAGATTAAACCATTAAGAATAATGAAGAGAGGCTAATATCTCCAGGGTCTAGTGGTTAAGAGCAGGGGCCTTGAGTCAGACAGATCTGCCTTATTTCTAATCTCACTCCACAACTTTCCTGATTTGTGTTTAGGGAAATTTGCATAGGTTTTATTGCATTTCATTTTTCCTCATCTGAAAAATAGGATAATGATAGGGTTGTTCTAATCATTAAATTACAACTAATGTGCCTAGCAGGTAGTGTTACTCATTAAAGCCTAGCTTTTATATTATACACCATTTAAGAGATTACACGATATTCAAATATACAGATTACCAACAAAGAATCACAATATACAAGTGTAAGATGCCTAAATATATTTTGAATCCATAAATGAAAGGACATTATTTATTGAATACCAACTTTATCCTGAGCACTCGGCTAGATACTGGGAATACAGCGATGTGCAAAAATAGGAATGGTTCCTAGTTTAATGGTACAGTCCTTAAGAGTTATAGTGCTCTGTTGGGGCGCCTGGGTGGCTCAGTCGGTTAGGCGTCCGACTTCGGCTCAGGTCACGATCTCATGGTCCGTGAGTTCGAGCCCCGCATTGGGCTCTGGGCTGATGGCTCAGAGCCTGGACCCTGCTTCCGATTCTGTGTCTCCCTCTCTCTCTGCCCCTCCCCCGTTCATGCTCTGTCTCTCTCTGTCTCAAAAATAAATAAACGTTAAAAAAAATTAAAAAAAAAAGAGTTATAGTGCTCTGCAGTAGACTTAAACCACAGACCATTGCTCTATGATGATTTAACATTTGTGGGTGATCTTCATGGGATTATACTGTAGAAAACAAGATGTTGCTGGGGAACCATGAATTTTGTTCATTCTAAGACTGATATGTGGAAATGAGTCACTAAGCTAGTGAATGAGTCTAGATCTATGTCAAGCACATGCTTCAGTTTTGTTTCATTTTGCAATTTTACCTAAGTGCTGGGTGATTGCTACTATAGTGGTAATTAATGCATTGTAGTGCTATCATAGTGATGTAACTCAATGGTACATGTATCTATTCTGTGTAGAAATTTCCCCCCTAAATGTAGCAGCTTAAAGCAACAATAACCATTTCTTCTTCTCCTTCTCCTTCTCCTTCTCCTTCTCCTTCTCCTTCTCCTTCT